>NC_043744.1:2353064-2446467 GCF_004337985.1 Pyricularia pennisetigena
AAAAAAAAAAAAAACCTACCCGGGACCAGTCCCAGGACGAGTTCATGACGTCCAGTTGCTCCTTCATCCTGGCTATATTGGACTTGGTCCATACAGCCGGATCAATACCTCTCTCAATGGCAGCGTTTTCAGCGGGAAGGCCAAAGGCGTCCCAGCCCATGGGCAACATAACCTTTTTCCCCTGAAGGGTGCGAAAGCGAGCTATAACATCTGCTATGGTATACACCCTGAGATGGCCCAGGTGGAGATAGCCAGACGGGTATGGGAACATGGGCAAGACATAAGTGTCCGGCTCAGGTTGCGTAGAACCCGAGTCCTGTGCAGGACTTGAACCTGCAGTACGGACTCCACTTTTCTCGAAAGCCCATCTTTCTCTCCATTTGCGGTCGAGTGCCGGCAAGTCTAGTCGCTTGTGGTCCGAATAAGCCCGGCGCAGAACTATACGGTCAACAAAGCCTGCCGGTGCTCGTCCGAGGACGAGTGGCCGAGAACCTGCATGATGATAGCGTGGTAGACTTTGCCCATTGGTCCTGACGACAACTGGGAATCGACCGAGAAGTTTCCCAAAGGTCAAAGTCATCTTGAAACCATTCTGATTGTGAGCAAGTCAAAATGCTGCTCCGAGATTTTTCTTTTGCTTCCTTTTTTGAACGAGCTGGCTCAAACGAGTCACTAGACGGAGACGTGGGGGGTTTCTCTGTATTTATGTGGCTGCCTGGAAGAGTTGGTTCTTTGGAATGGTTGATGTCAATTTTCTGTTTCTCTTTTAATACACCACATTAAAAGTCGCGTAAAGGCTTGCAGGCAGGCCACTATACCACAGTAAACACGTGCGCTGCGCGACCCGAGCCACCCCTGTACTTCAGGGACAACCACTAACTCGCTCAGAGGGTTGGGATGCACAGATTGGAAATGGATCCGTACCCAATATTTAAATGATCTTTAGTCTCCTGACAGCCAAGCCTTGAGCCGCAAAGCTTGAAGTGAGGGCCCTTTTGCACAGAGTAAAATTACTTGAGATCACTGGCAAATATTCCGACCAACAATTCTCATACTGATTCATTGGCTCCGCGCCAAAATATTCCGTCATCCCAATGGATGAAGAGTTGTTTCTGGTTTTACCACCTCCCAACGTCAACTCTTGGCTCTATGCTGTGGCGCTGATCCACCCAGTTCCAACAGGGGGTTGCGGCAGGTAATTGAGTGCCGGGGCGTTACTCGAAATTCAACAAAGATCCAAATACTGAATGGAATGCACACATTCTACATTCGGAAATACCTCTTGTTTTCCCTTCAAAGCCTGGGCTCCAGATTCTTTTTCATTGTATTGATCAATTGGTTGCCCTTGAGGCCGGGCTCATAATAGGTTATTGTAATCAATTCACTTGCTGAGTATTATTTTCAGATCTGCAAGCTTCGCAGCGACTCGGACGCTTTCGTCAGTGCTGTAATTATTACGTCCACCGGGACTGTACTGTTGCAGACACGACACGGCCTTTTTGCTTCATGTTGCCAGGTTCAACCAACAAAACCATCGACCAGTCCCGACACTGGACATGGTCAAGCCACCCATAACTTGCTGTCGATCCTGTCTAGCAACGCTCTAAATTAGCAGTTGATTTCTCCCCGCGCTTCAAGTTACTTTTAACAACATCTCTTTATTTTTCGCAATTCAATTTAATTAACCACGCAAATCGGCTTTCTTTGGGGGCGGCCGACGTCCCCCAAGACCTCCCGCTGCGATGCCGCCTCTGTACTCCAGGGGACAGGCGCAGGCCCGCGACTCCCTCGAACTCGCCTCTTTAGCCAGCTCCAGCCAGCTTGGCGAGGACACCGCCGATACCGATTCTCGACCTAGCATATCCTCCTCCCGCAAAGCCTCACTCGAGCGCGATGACCCTCTCGACTCGCAGAACCCCGCCGCCTTGGGCGGTCGTCCGAACCGCCATGACCGCTCATTCTCCGTTTCGTCGGGCTTCGACCTTGCTGCAAACCTCTTCCCCCTCTCCTCCACGGCTGGCGGCTCAGGATACGCTCCATTAGGCGCCACCACAGCCCCCGGCCAGCCTGGCGCCGCTGGACTGGGCGGCAGCTCGCTCGAGAAACACAAGACGCTTACATACCTGAATGGACTCTCGCTTATTGTCGGTCTGATCATCGGCTCTGGCATCTTCTCGTCGCCCAGCCAGGTCAACGCAAATGTGGGCTCGCCTGGCGCATCCCTCATTGTGTGGGTGTTAGCGGGCGTGCTAGCGTGGACGGGAGCTGCCAGCTACGCGGAGCTTGGCGGTGCCATCCCCCTCAATGGCGGGCCGCAGGTCTACCTCGCCAAGATCATGGGGGAACTTTCCGGGTTTTTGTTTGCCTGGGTCGCAGTGCTGGTGCTCAAGCCCGGCAGCGCTGCCATCGTGTCCATCATCATGGGCGAGTATCTGGTGCGAGCGTTTATTGGCGCCGAGGCGGAGACCATCAACCCATGGGTCAACAAGTCCGTCGCACTTGTCGGCCTTTTCATTGTTACGTTCCTCAACTGTGTGTCGACGCGGCTGGGGATGCGATTAAACGATTTGCTCATGTTCTTGAAGTTCATTGCCCTGGTTGGCGTCACCATCACTGGCATTGTGGTCGCAACGACGGGCTTGACATATTCAGGAGAGCCGAACATGGATTGGAAGAATCGCGCATGGTTCGAGGGCACCAAAGCAGACACGGCAGGATGGGCCGTGGCTCTGTATGCTGGTCTGTGGGCCTATGATGGGTGGGATAATGTTAGTTACGACCGTTCGATCGCGGCTCTCCATGTCCGAGTACATGTAAAATACGTGCTAACCTCCTCGTTTTATGATTGATGCAGACCAACTATGTAGTTGGAGAATTCCGCAATCCTACGAAAGACCTTCCCAGGGTCATACACACAGCGATGCCGCTGGTGATTGTTTCTTACGTTCTCGCCAACGTGTCGTACTTCTTGGTTCTCCCGCTTGCGACGATCAACTCCAGCAACACAGTTGCCGTTATGTTCGGCGCCAAAGTCTTTGGTCCGATTGGGTCGCTGGTCCTGGCGCTCATCGTGAGTGCATCCTGCTTTGGCTCGCTCAACAGCTCGACCTTCACCAGCAGCCGTCTGGTTTATGTAGCTGGCCGGGAAGGGTATTTCCCATCGTTTCTAGGCAGGATTGGAATAGGCAGCACGGGCGACCCGACATCCATTACGACCACCAGGACGAGAAACTGGTTCAGCAAGATGCTGGCTAGGCTGGTTGCCGACGAGGACACTGGCCTGTTCTTCACTCCAGTGTGGGCTCTCATTGCCAACGCGCTTCTAACTGCAGCATATGTGGTCGTGGGCGAGTTCGGCACTCTGGTGACGTTCTACGGCGTGGCGGGGTACACGTTCTACTTCCTGACGGTGCTTGGGCTGATCATCCTACGGGTCAAGGAGCCGCAATTGGAACGGCCATACAAGGCCTGGATCACGACGCCAGTCATTTTCTGCTGTGTCAGTTTGTTCTTGCTCAGCAGAGCAGTCTTTGCACAGCCCCTGCAGACCCTGATTGTGGTGGCGTTTGTGGTAGCAGGCATACCAGTGTATTTTTTGCGCATCAGGGGCAGAGATAAGGTGACCAAGAGGGAAGCCCCGGGAGAGTCACGCTGGAAGTTTTGGAAACGATGGTCAAAGTGATGGATGTCACGTGAAAAAAAAAGGATATACCCATTTTCAGACGGCAGTAGCATGATTAGTTCTGGGCCTTACTTGTACAGATGACGAGGATAGACATTACCCGGGCTGAAGCCGTGGCTGCTGGATCGAGCTATGTGGATGGATATATAATGAAAAGAACTTTAGATGTGTAACTACTGCTAACTGTTACGGGCTGCTATGAATCCAATGACAGTGATTAGCGCCCATGAATGAGCCAGGGGCAAATTATGTGTGATTGGCTCAAGTCTGACACTAACAGGGCGTATGTAATCCCCACAAATCCACTGTCGCGCCTTCGAATTGAATAAGCCGCAACGCAACACAAACACACCTCTCTCGTTTACTCACAAAACATTACAAGACAGAGACTTTTTGATTTCCGAGTCGCCTCAACAGAAAACTTCATTTTACTTGCTACTCTCAATTTTCTGCTTTAGTATTCAGTCATGTCACAATATCTTCTTGCAGCACTGAAAAGGGCATCGCCCAGTCTCGTGGGTGCCACAGCAAGAAAATGCAGATGGGTATCGTCATCGTCGTCACCGTCATCAATATCATCGTCCCGCAAGCCTGCGTTTCCAACCATTGAATCATGCCCTCCGCCAACATGTTCTTGCCAACCAACACCGAACATGGCAGAGGGGTTTGAGATTGATCACGGGACGAAGCTCAATGGCCTTATGCCGGCGTATCAGCAGCACGTGCTGGTCTGCACTGGTAAGGACGACTGGGCGTCCAAGATTGAGGATGAAGACGGCGGCGACAATCTAGCGGCCGATCTGCGAGGCTTCTTTGGTCGCGGTGGGAGTCTGAGCGATGTGAGTTTGACAATGAGCGACCGCTCTACGGAAAAACAAAGTGGGGGCCTGGCTTCAGAAATCAAAAACACATGTGGCAGGAGTGAAACGCTGACGGTAAGTCTTTGATATGTCACCTTCCCCCGTGGTGGTCTGGCAGCCTTATCATAACGTTTCCGTGCTCAACGCATCTTTCCCGTCGTCTGGGAGGGCGGGAACATCCGTTTTCCTGCTGCCCGACTTCAAGCTTGTGCCATCAGTAGAGAGGGGTTCCTCATCTGAGCAGCTCGAGGGTCTGGCAAAGGGGTACCTGCTGCCGGAGAAGCTTCACAATGCACATGATGCAATGTCCGCAGAACACCGTGAGAAGCTCGTTCGGAAACCAGAGCTCCAGAGGCTTGTCGGGGATGTTCGAGATTTCGATGAGATCCTTGTGCTCATTTGTGGCCATGGAGGTCGGGACCAGCGTTGCGGTATCTACGGCCCACTTCTGAGGACCGAGTTCGAGAGAGCTCTGTCACAACTTGGTGTCGATGTGCTTACCGGTCCAGTGGATAGAGTGAGTCATGACGGTGTTAACAAGAAGCCATCGTCAAGGGTCGGACTGATCAGTCACATTGGCGGCCACAAGTTTGCTGGCAATGTGATCATCTACCTTCCACCTAGCTTGCAAACTGAGGAGGGACTGCCGCATCCGCTAGCAGGTCATGGTATCTGGTATGGAAGAGTTGAGCCTAGGCATGTGGAGGGAATCATCCGGGAGACGGTTAGGAAGGGTAACGTAATCAAGGATCATTTCCGAGGCGGTATCACACCCTCTCGAGAGATCCTACGCATCTAGTGTAATTATATAGGACTCTTGTCTGTAATATTAGCCTTGCAACTAGGAAGAGCCTAGAATCTTTTTTTTTCTTTTTTTTTGGAACATTATAGGTGCAAAAGCCTGATCCCTACCCTGCACCAATTCTACTGCAAATTTACACACATTGTTCACACTGTCTGACGCACGGTCGATGCCTTTCCACTTTGCGATTTCTCTCGTCAGTGCACGTCCAACGGCAAATCAAAGAGACGAATCTGAGGTGGTACGTGACAGTTTTTGATCTTGCATCTTGGATATTTGGTTGAATTTTCTGGCCTGATTCTAACATGAGCCGGAACTTTCCAAGATGCATGCGCGCAGTCGCGTCGCATAGCCGACGTGCTCTGGACAAAAGATTAAGCTCCAAAGCGTGTCCTCTCTATCGGTCTTTGCCATGGCTTGAGAACTGCCATAAGCAGTCTGCAGGTCCCTCAAATCATCATCTACACTGGCAGTCCCGCTCATATTCATCCTCCGGTATACCCTCAAACCCTGACAAGGAGGCCCAGCCAAATGATGATGCAGATGCAACATCACCGAACCAACCACCCGTGGAAACCAAGGCCGCTGCTGAGCGAACTGCAAACTCACAACCACCTCCTACTCCTCCACCACCAGAAGTGGAACCCATCTCATGGCTGCAGATAGTACTGGCCACGTTGGGCGTAGGCGGCACCCTCACCTGTTTCTACTACTGGGCAAAGCAGCAATGCGGACCACTGTCCATACCCCAGTACCTCTTCACGGGCAGGGAGCTTAATACGACGACATTTGTCCCCTTCACCGTCGTGTCCAAGGAGCCCCTGACCGACAACAGTTTCATCATCACCCTCCGCCCTCGCCGCCGGCACGTCCGCACCGTCGCCTCGCCCTGGCGCGGCCCGACTCTGGCCTGGCTGGCATCCCTGTCTCCCTGGCGCGGCGCCGGCGAGGGCCGGCTCTTCGATCTGCAGCTGCGCGAGCACAGCCACTTTGACGTCTACGAGCGCGCCTGGCGCCACGGCCTCTGGGCCGTCGAGGTGAAGCAGCCGCAGCTGCAGATCGTGCGCGAGTACACGCCGCTGCCGCCCCACTGGGCAGACGCTGAGGACCAGCGCGAGGCCCAGCGCGCCGCCGGCGAGATCAGGCTCTACGTCCGCAACGTCGGCGAGGTTTCCAACTACCTGGCCCGCAAGCGGCCCGGATCCATCGTGGAGCTGCGCGGGCCGTATCTGGGCTTCGACGTCGCCGAGCGCCTCGGCGATGCTGCCGACAAGCAGGTAGTCTTCCTGGCAGGCGGCACGGGCATCGCGCCCGCCATGCAGGTCGCTCACAGGTTGCTGGACGGGGATGAATATGCCGACAAGGACAAACCTTTCGCGAAGCCCGAGGTGCAGATAACCTGGGCGAACCGCCTCAAGGCCGACACGGCACAGACGTCTTCCATCATGCGCCAGCTCGCCGGCATGAGGCAGCGGCACGGGAAGAAGCTGGGCCTGCAGTGCGTGGTGGACGAGGAGAAGAAGTTCATCGACGAGGGCATCGTAGGCAAGGCCATCTCTGCGAGGAAGCCGGGGCCGCCTCAGGATGGCGAGGCATGCCCCTATCACTCCAGCCTGTTGCTCCAGCACACGACGACCGACTCGCCGGTTGGTGAGGGCCCTGGTTGTCGGTGCGAGGGCCCATCCAAAGGTCGGAACCTGTTGTTCGTCTCCGGGCCTGACGGTTTCATCAACCATTTGGCTGGAGAGAAGCTCTGGCGTGATGGCATGCTGCTGCAGGGTCCGGTCGGTGGGTTGTTGGCAAAAATAAAGAACAAATACCCGGACCAGTTCAAAGACTGGCTCGTTCTGAAGCTGTAAAAGACTGTGTTTGTAGTTCATATCATATGTATAATTCTGTAAACATATTGTTCCTTGAAAGCCTTCTTAACCTTCACATACAAACAATCCCAAGGCGCAGGACTCGAGCAACTATTCCAACATTAGCACGTAGTGGTTCTCGAAACTTACAAAAAAAAAAATAAAAAAAAAAAAAATAAAAAAAAAAAAACATAAAAAAACATAAAAAATAAATAAATAAAAAAACGGTCGGTGATCACGACAAAGTGCCACAACAGGCCCAGAGACCCGGACGCTTTGTTCTTCGACGCTGAGGTTTACCGCTGATAACCAGGCGCTGAACAAACCGGATTTTTGAGGAGATATGCACTTGAAAACGTGTTGTGAAAAGCTTCGCAGCAGATGTCACCCTTAGCACGTGCTAATGGCAGTGAACTGCTAGTAAATTTTACATCTAGCATAGAATGAGTTCCAAGTCTTTGCCAAACTCTCTCGATTGATTTTTCATCGTTTCCCCATCATTTTCTCATGACCCAGGCAGATGCAGAAGTATCCTTCACTTCCAGGGGTATATTTATCGTTCATTTGCCAATCCCACTTGTCCTCCTCGATATTTCTCTGGTTCAAAGCTCGTCCTTCTCAGGGGCCTTTGGAGGAGCGGCACCCTCGCTCAAGTCATCCATGGTCATAATCTTCACCACCAGGCTGGTCCAGCCCGTAAAGTGCTGCGTTCGCTGCCCCTTGCCAGTCTCAGGGTTGTACTGTTCCCAGGCGAAGCCCGTCTCCTCCCAGCTCTTGTAGACTGTATCAATGAGGTTGATTCGAAGTTTGGTGTACAAATCCTTGGCCTTTTGCTTGTAGGGGCCATCCTGAGTAGCAACATTCTGCATTGGTCAAACTGTTAGTCGAGCTTGCCAAACGCCAAGGAGGTGAACAAAGAGGTCCTCTTACCTTGAGCTGTACCAAAGTGAGATAGTTGATGTTGATCCAAATTGGGCTTCTCCAGTAGTTCTCAGCCGTGCCGTAAAACTCGTTCTTCAAGCTCAGACTGCGAATACCATGAGGGCTGAAGAGCTCTTCCTCATCACCTATCAGATCCAAGGTCTTCCCTAGTTTCGGGCTGTCAGGCTTGAGGAGACCGGTTATGAACGGAAACAAAGAGATGTAGCCCTTATGGCACACCAGCTGGTGCTCCTCAAAAGCGTCAATGGTTGCGTCACAGTAGCATCCATCCTTCTCGGACCAGTGCAGGTCATCTAGGTTGCGCTCAATGGCGTCCAAGTTCTTCTGAAACTCAGCGACCTCTTCGTGCATTCCCAACGCATCGGCAATGTTGAGAAGAGATTTGGTCATGAGACCCATCCAAGACATGAGATCGACGTGCAGCTCGCCAGGGTGAGGGGGCTGAGGGCGAGGGTAGTCGTCCAGACCGCTGGTGAGAACATGTTGGACTGTTCGACCGCGCCACCTGTAGGCCTCCCGCTTGGAAAACGCCTCGCGGTCGTACGACTTGATATCTCCCTTCTGGGTCTTACGGAACCAGTCATACTGTCTACGCAGTAGCGGGTACAAGTTGCGCAGGAACTCAGTGCCTATGACGGGGTTCTCAATGTGCGCGTTGGCAACCGACGCTCCCTGAGAGAGCTGCTCTTTGTGCGCAGGCATGCTGCCGTTCGACTTGCGCAGCCTCTCGACGAATGTGTCTATGATAAAGAACAAAGTCGGCGGGTTTGCGTAGTGAGGGTATTGTACCTGAAATTCGGCGGGAACCTTGCTGCGAGCTTCGGCCCCCAGGATCTGCTCTCTTGCAATCCATCCATCATCATCCATCAAATTGAACCAGCTCTTGACGATCTCCAAAGTGAGATCCATATCCCAGTCGGCAATAGGGATCAGATGGAAGCCTTCATCCCACAAGAAACCACGAGGGAAGAAAGGCCGGGATGGAATGCTGGTAAACAGCTCACTAGGACCCTCCATACCCTCTTGCTTGCGAGCTCTGGCCTGGGCAGTCTCTTCCCAGAAGCCTTCGTTCTCCTCTTCATACTCGGGAGCGTAGGAGCGGTCGACCACAGAATCTCCGTAAAAGTAGCCTATACCACCAATGAGGTTCGAAAACATGCTACGGCCAAACTTCTTGTACTTGTCCGCCGTGAATGGCGCCTTTAGGTTGAAAACATCAGAGAACCGCTCGCCAAATGCCTCGGTAGTGGAACGGATCTCCCGAGTAACATCGTCGCTGCTGAGCTCTTTCCCAGCCGATGCGCTGTTGAAGATGACATCAAACTCAAACGGCCCTTCGAATATCTTCTGGATGATGTGGACGTTGCCGCCACCAGGCTTGTGCGGGAGAGCGTATACGTCACAGGGCGGTGGCGCGTCCTCGTCCGCGAAGCGCGATTGAATATTGTCAATGTGCTCCTTGAGCTGACGGAAGATGACGGGCTTTGCCTGCCAGAGCGCTTCCTCGGGAACGCTGGTTGACTGAACGGACGTCTTTTTAAGATCGCGCTCCTTTCCAAGCCTCTCGTCTCCGTCGGGATGGTTGCCAGTTCCTTTGGTGACCGAAATTTTGTAGTCGCCCAGGAACTCAGAGTTTCCTACGAGGGCAAGGTCTTCGGGGAAACCATTATCGTCGCCGGAGCCCACGGTCTCGAGACTTCCCAGGCCCTCCTGTGTGATGTACAGCCAGACGCCTGTCTTGAGGTCCTTGGCCGCGTCTGGTCGCAGTTCTCCCTTGATCCTTGCCGCCCAGCTGCCACCATTTGCACCACCGGGGATTTTGACAAAGGACGTGCTAATGTCAATTTGGTTTTGAGCATCATGGATGGTTTGTACGCCTCCTCTCCTAGTGTCGTACTCGTCCCAGCCATAACCGGCCATTCCCTCGTTCTGCTCGCAGGTATACCTTATGTCTGCATGGAGAAGAAGTTTATGAGAAAACTGTCAGAGCTGGTTTGGTCTATCGTTTGTTTAGTATACCGGCGGGCCTCTCAACTCACGATGCTGGACCTCATTGTAGTTGTCGAGCTTCGCCCATAGCAAGCCCAGATTCAGAGACTTGGGCGTCCGTGAGCGGACTCCGAAATAAAGATTTGGCTTGTAAGGTCCCCATAATAAAGTATCGTTGTTCAGGCGCGCAACCTCGGTGTTCAGGATGGACTCGTCCTCTGCGACGACAGCGCCGAACAAGCTTCCCAGCAGGACGGACGTGACCAGGAAGTCCTTCAATTGGCGCTTAAAGGTCATGACGACCAGCTAGAAAGCGAAGAGCTTGTCTTCGCGTACCTGTGGACCAGCCTGGGTTTCAATATCGTGGTGAAAGCCTGTCGGGAGTTTGATTTTGCAACTTGCAGGAAGCTTCAATCCAAGCTTGCATCTGCAGCTACGAGGTTCCAACAGCAATCAGTTATGACCACGTTTGGTGACAGCGATCTGAGAGGAGCTACGTAACACCACTAGCATTTGTGGAACATCGGCGGTAGAGGGGCGATGGTAGGTTGGTCCAGGGTCGGACATGGGTATAGCTCCCTGCAGGTGGGGGCTCAACGCCGGCTTCTCCCTCCCCCTTACATGGCGGGGTGACGGGATTGAGGTTGTTGTGCTAATCATGGTTGATGGATTGCCCAGCAGCTGGTTGTTTTCATAGATTTGGAATACGCTTAGGAATCAGAGCTTTGGGTTTTTTTTTTTTTTTTTTTTTTTTTTTTTTTTTTTTTGTAAACAACATGTCGTGCAAAGAACTGCAAACGGTGATAACCTCTCATTGTTAGGTAGGCAGGTAAGGTACTATACCTAGGTACGGGGTACGGTATAAACAGGTAGGTAGAATCGGATATTTTCTAAGCTCCCAGTTCAAGTACCACACTAAAGCTGAAAATGGTTTGGCGCGAGTCTATTCCTTGCCCATTTATTATTTCTTCATAACGGGTTACGAAAGAAATAGATGTGCTTGCATCTACACTATAATTCGCCAAGGCTGAGAAGAATTTGGAACTCGCCATTTGTCTCTGTTGCTTGGGCGTAACCTACTAGATAGCAAATCTCCTGGTCCTTTCAAAGGTAGGATGACAAGACTCTATGTATTTACAGACAGACATGTAGTCTGTTCTCCATCGCGAAAGATGAAAAGGGGAGCACGTGCATGCTTTTTTTCTTTCTTTTTTGTTTAAGCAGCGCATGATAAGCATCTGCCGGCATGACCATACTCACCAATAGTAGGTGCATATTGACAATCAAAATATTTCAGAGGGTTCGGATCGAAACTCACAGCAGATTCGTCTAGTTTCTGCAGGATTCAGGAGCTCTTTGGGAAAAGGAGCGACTTTTCAAGCTAGAAAAAAGAATGGTTTGGATTGAGCTAAAGGTCGCAACCAGGGTTGTCAAGAGAAATATCAAGGCATACATACATTCGCAGAGAGCTGATGCACCCCAAGGTAGTAGTTTTCATCAACGTTTCGTCGCAAGACCCTGCTCAGACTCCTACCGAGTCGGGCTCAATGGCCTGTTAAATCCTCCAGCACGGTTCATGTACTGACGGTACTCGGTCTTTTTCTCTTTGCGGACTGCGCCGACATTGTTGCCCAGAATTTTGGTATTCTTTGTCGTACCGAAGCCACCGAAGCCCATCATGGCTTGCATCGCAGCAACATCATCGTCTTGCGCAACTTCGACGTCGTCATCGTCATCATCGACGTTTTGCCCCATGGGTGTGTCGATTTGACCCAAATTCTTGTCGTCTCGATCCCGGCCGCGTTTTCCCTCATCGTATTGGCTGCCTACTTTGACGGACATGGCTGCGCCCGACCGCTCGGGGCCTCCCCTAGTCCTAGTGGGGAGATCAGTCTCTCGATCGTTACGCCTGTCTCGTCCTGGGCTTGTGCTGCGGCGTCGCGGCGATGCTGAACGCCGGCTATCTCTGTCGCGCCGGTCATGATCTGGAGAAGTGTCAGCTATGAAAAATTCACCAAGAAAGCATCCCAGAACAAAGAGCGCCATCAGCATGTGGCGGTTGGAAATCTTACCTCTGTTATACCCGCGCTCCCTGTCGGCCGGGTTACGCTCCTCAGCACGTCGCCGATCACCGCGGTTATCATCCTGTAGTCTCCGGGGCCTTTCCCTGGTTTCCCGGTCACGCGACCTATCGCGATCATCCCGTCGGCGGTCGCGATGGCTGTCTCCGCGATCTGCAGATCTCGAACGCGAGCGATGCCGCCGACTCCTATTGTCGCGGTCGTCGTCTCTCCTGCGATAATCATCGCCGCGGTCTCGTCTGTCCCTCCGTCCATCGGACTCGTGACGGCTCCGGAATCCGCCGCTGTTTTCTCTGCCGTCGTCGCGACGGGGTCTCCTATCTCCGGCCATGACACGATTAGGACGTGGTTATACTCGGTTTACGCGTGTTCGTAGTGATCGGGTTGTTTTGGGCAAGCGAGAAAGAGGTTCGCGCGGTGTGCTATCGGCTTGATAATGGTTGATTGATAGTTGAAGTTGTAGTTGCGGCGACCTTGTTGCAGATGCAGGTCGGGAGCGTCGCGCATCATAATCCTTAATCCTGGAAACTTCCCGAAGACAATCACGTGGGATTTGTCAAAATATGGGTTAGGGTTCAGCCTGAAGGTGCAACCAGCATGCCAGCAAGAAATCAAGCTGCCATCTCCATGCCTGTAGACGCCATATGAAAGCATAGCTCAAGTAAAGTAGCCTGGGTTCCATATTCTTACACTCAAAACTTGGCCAAATGACTTTAATTTGATTGAGTATCTCGTATCTCATGTTGTCATATTTCATCCTCCTCATCATCGAAATCATCCTCTCTGCCCATTTCATATAGAATCCGGCCTCCTTCTCCACCACCAATATCAGTCTGGGCATCAAAGTAGGGAAGCACTATACCGTCCCTGTCCTGACGTTGCTTCTCAGTCAAGCCAAGGTTGAAAGTAGTCTCCATATCCTCCTCGGTACCGGTAGGATTAGAACCGTTTGCCTCTCCTGCAGTTGGATTGGCAAACGCCGGGTGATCCGATAGTAGGTTGACACTAGCCAAGGCATTTGTGCCTTCTCGAGAAGCATTTGCAGGAGGCACTAGCACAAACTTTTCAGATACGGCACGGCCACTCCGTCGCCTCATCTCCATCTCAAGAACAATTCCACCACTTGAATCGCCCGCCATGGCTCCTTGCAGGCCGATCAAGACTCCCTCACGGCCCTCTCGTAGGCCCCACTCGGGTTCCTGCTCACTCCTGTTCCGTGCCTTGTTGATCTCTACGGCCTGGTAGAGATTCGAAACTCGGAACACTGCCGTAGCCAAATGGCGGAGCACAGTCAAGGGCTCCGGCTCGTACTCGTTCAAGGAGCCAGGGCCACTTTTGGGTAGCACCAGTGGCACGTCTGCATGGTAGACCCCAATGACCGAGGAAGCTGGTGTTACGATACTTGACAGGAACACGGCAAGTAACCGCGGCTCTGCCACTGCCAAAGCATTTAGTGAATCGATGATGACAAGTGTTTCTATGATGGATGGATGAGGGGTTAGTTTTTTTTTTTTTTTTTTTTTTTTTTTATATATATTACTAGCGTCTGGCCTGTATTTCAAAATACTAAATGTTGTATTACTCACTTGACGCTTCTGTAGCCTTGACCCCTGGTTGAGCAACTGTCTTGGGGTCTGGACAATGTGCTGCGATTTCATTCCTCAGAGCCTGGAGTGACTTTCTCCTAGCTTTGATGAAGATATCCACCTCGACTGGCTTTTTGAGAGTCGCAAAAGACACAAAAACTATCTTGGTTTTCGATAGCTACTTTGAGTGTGATTCCTCACGAGGTCAGCAACTTACTGCCATCCATTATGAGAAACACGATACTGCATGTTCATTCGGCAACAAACCTTGGCCCTAAGGGAGAATTCCCGGATCAAAGGCCAGGCGGTCTGGTCCAAAGAGTCGAGTACGAGTGTGAGGGGACTGGCGCCGTCCCGGAGATTCAACAGCTTTTGCACCAGCAAAAGGCTGTGAGAACGTCGGTGGGCACTTGTCGAAGGCGCCATGTCTCGAATTCAGGCAGACGAAGGAGGGCTAATTTTGATGCTAGATTGTATGAGATGGTATGCAGCACGTCTGGTATTCCTCCAAAATTGTCTTTCGTCATTGAGAATCTCTGCAATGATGCCGTCTCTCGTTTCAATTCGCTCACTGAGGAAAGTGTGGGTGTCAGTGGAGTGGGGGGCGTTGAAATACTGGAGTTTTACTGCCACACATCGTAGCGCAGGTTGAGTTTAGTAGGGTCCCCCTTTCGCCAACCTTGGGCACCTCAAGTCTGAAAAAAGACACAGATCAACCAACTATGGCTTACATTCTAATTACCCCCTCACATCTATTTTAAAGACCCAATTGACCGACTCTTCTTCATCGAGCTTTGCCACATTGCACAAGCATAATGACAATGCAACCCGATTCGACGTACCAGTCGCAGAAGATGGAGCGGCATGAGTTCATTTGAAGGAAGAGCTGCAATTCGGCGACAGCTAATCCGCCATCATCTGCCGGCTGCACCATCCTTCCGTACCTTCTCGCGTTTTCCATATTGCCATCACGATGGAAATCGAGAACACTATCCGGTGGCTCTGGGAGTCCGTCACAATCAAACTCAATCTATATAGCTGTTTTTGGCCAGCATTTAAGGGCGGTGGACCAATCGCTTTGGGTCTATCAAAGAGGATTATTAGAGTGTGTCTGTGGTTTGCCATACGAGAGTGCTTAATATGGCCATTGCATCGGAACCAGAAAATGCTGCCATCTTACATGCAGTTTTCTGACTGCATGTCTTCACTCGAGGATGCCGGTGGCTACCCTGCCCGAGATGTACATGTGTATATTATGATCCCTTGTTGGACTGCCCCCTGAAACCTGATGGATCATTTTCTTTATCCGCTTGCTTTAGTCTCGCTCTGAAAACCTCGTCGTTATCCTCTGCTGGAATCATCAGATGCTCAACTTCCGTGGCCCGCTGGCAAAATGCCTTTTAGGCACCGCCTTTGTGTTGTTGGCGGCCAGCTCTCCGGTTGAACTAGGGAGAAGAGCCCCTGCCATCGCAGCAACTTCTGATACACTCCATCTCCAGCGCCATGTACGTCACGGTGCACACCCGACATCTCGCATTGGCTTCAAGAGTCTTGAGGGTGTTGTGGACTACAAGTCACAGGACCGCAAGCCTGTCGTGGCAGATCTCAATGGCAACACCGACTTTGTCACGGCAGCAACACTGGCTGCTAGACAGGACGGAAACGAGCCTATCGGCGAGGGTGTTGGTCCTGCCATAAATGCGCACAGCCAAGTTGAATACATCACTCCTGTATCTTCTAATGGTGATACCTACAGCCTCATCATTGACACTGGAAGTAGCGACACTTGGTTTGTGCGTGAAGGTTGGTATTGAAGTTGATACATTTCACATCTCTAACAAAGACTTCGATCAAGTAACATGATTGAGCTGCTGATGACATGTCAACGGTAGGGTTCCAGTGTCTCGACTATCGGCAACAGCCAGTACCATATGAAGCATGCCAGTTTGGCCCTGCCTGGCAGGGAGACTTTCCTGGCGGCAAGATACCAAATAAGCAGTTCCAGGTCCGCTACGGATCCTCCAATGGCCCTTTTCTAACCGGTGAAATGGGCTATGCTGAGCAAGTCACCCTATCTAATCTGAAGAGCCGCATCACTGCTAAGATTTCTAACAACAAGCGAATAGCATCACTGTCGCCAACATCACGGTGGAAACACAGGAGATTGCCCACGCGACTTATGGCATGTGGTTCGGCGATGGCCTTACGAGCGGAATCTTGGGCCTCGGACTTCGAGGACTCACCGGGCTTTCTTCTGAAGATACATATGACCCCGTGGCAATCTCCATCAGCAAGCAGACTAGAGAGCCAATCTTCAGTCTTGCACTGCATCGCGACGAGTCCGAGTCCTTTATAGCCTTTGGAGGAGTACCGCCGCAGGTCAAAACCACCGGGCCTTGGGCGACGACCCCAATCCAGAAGCTTCAGCGTTCTGGCGGGGGAGACCCGGACTATTACTTCTACACTGTATTGTTGGACCAGATCCTGATGAACAACACTCGACTGAGCCTCCGCGCAGATAACCTGCCGGGGTTCATTGTTGATAGTGGGACTACGTTAAATTACTTCCCCTTCGGTGAGTCCTTGAAGAATGGCCCTCGCTCGGCGACGTTTCATGGTACACAATGAATTGACTGGTTATGGTGGAAACACGACAGAAATTGCTGTTGCCGTCAACAACCTGTTTGATCCTCCTGCCATACTCGACAGTAGCCAAGGAGCCTGGTTTGTTCCTTGCACCGGGACCACGGCGCCTTCTCTCGGCATCACTCTGGGCGGAACGACGCTCTGGACTGACTCCAGCAGTATGATTCTGCCCGAGGTCAAGAATGCAGAGGGTCTATGTGCGACTGGCATCTCGGCGACAGATGCGTTTCCGTACATTCTGGGAGACACATTCATGCAAAACATTGTCACAGTGTTTGACCTGAGCGACAAGATGGAGATCAGGTACGCGCAGAGAGATCTTGCTTGACTGAAGTACTTGCACTTTGTATCTGGTACAATCAGAATGGTATAGGCTTTACTATCTGGAGGACGACTAGTTTATAAGGAGCAAGACGTGGTGTCCAGTTTTCTGTCCAAGAAATCCCTGCATTAACGCCGCGTAACTGAAACCCGGTGACTTGTTTGTATTATCTACATGACGCTTGCAAAAGCCGAGAACGGCCGATATGGTTTGGGTGTTTGGGTGTTTTCCCCTATGCACATTAAAAGACGTGCCTTTCGAGGCCCACTGGTTATGTGCTAAAAGCAAGATTGCACTTGTCTCATACCAAANNCTCATATACCTACCTCAGTAGTACTGCAGCAGTTCGGCTGCCCGAGTTTCCGGCCGAGAGGTTTCTCCTCCTGCTGTTGCTGTTTGGTCTCCTGGGGCGGCAATCTAAGCGGCTCATCCGCCACTTCTGCCTCGCAATTCCTTCCCGAGCCCTCATTCTCAGCATTTTCTATCTCCCGAGTCTTATCCGCCATCATCCCCGCCTTGTTCTTTTGTTCCTCTCCCTTCTCGTGGGCCCGCAGCGCCGCAACCCTCTCTGGCTCCGGGTAGCCCTCGGGCGGCTCGGCGCCCCAGTCGTCCCGAAACTTCTTCCTTAGAAAGTCGTCAAAGTCACCGTTTTTGCGCCTGAGGTGTGCCTCCTGCGCCTGCAGGATCCACTCGGGCTCGTGCCGGCCCAGGCGTATGTTGGTCAGGTACTGGGCACAGTCGTGCCTGAAGTCGTCGCTGTTCAGCATGGCCTGAGTGTTTGGCCGCGCCTGCGGCGTACCCTTGTCCAGGACGAAGCCTGAAGGGAACAGCGGGATCAGGGACTGTTGTTGGGCTGGCGAAAGGCCATCCCAAGCTAGTGGGTTGCAGAGCATCGCCTGGGTTAGTTGTTGTTAGCATGCCTGAAAGGAAAGAAAGATGGATATAGAGATTTTGGAAGGGGAAAAAGCAACTGTAAAGTCCTGATTGGTCACAATACAGACAAGATACAAATAATACAACCAAAAGCAGCGCACATCTGCCATTTCCACCGAATTTTGAACCACACCTACCCTCAAGTCAATATTTTTCTTCACCAGTGGAGAATTCGGACTGGTATAAACAAAAGGCGGCTCCCATTGCTTCTTGCGGCGCTTTGCAGCCGGGGTGGGGCCTTTCTTGGCGGACGGGGCCGGAGCCGTAGTCGCAGTCGTAGCCGAGGGCTGGACCTTGCTTTCCCTTTTCCTCTTGGGTCTGGAAGAAGCACAAGAAGAATATGGGGTATCGGCTACATCAATCGATGGCTCAACAGCCTCAATCCCTGCCGGCTGGATATCCGCCGTGACTTGGGCAGGTGGAGTTGATTCCTTGCCATTGACAACCGTGACCTCGAGCGGTGCTGGGGTAGCAGCCTTGTCCGAGACTGCGGGAGAAATTCTGCTATTCGCCACGGTGACTGTGTCGTGATCCTCCGGCTCTTCCGGTTCAATCTCGCAAGCGACAACGATCACATCCTCCTCGCTGGGCTTTGGTGCCGAGGTATCCTTCATTCGTGGGCGACTTTGGGACTCGAAGCCGTGGACTTCATCGTCAGAAACGGGCGGAGCTGAGAGTTCTGATGACGAAGGACTGACGGCCGCCATATTCATTTCACTTTCATCTCATATTAATTTGAACACGTTTGAAAAAGTAATTGGGTAGTGAGTGAGTGGGTGAGTGATGGACGAGTGAAATCAAGGCGAAATGCGGACTAAAAGGCGGCTCGGCCTAGTTCAGGTGCAAAGGATGTCGCGATCGGTGAAAGGCTTTTGCTGTGTTTGGTTAGAGAAAAGAAGAGAAAATTGTCAGAGTATTCTAGGTTTCAAAAGATAAATCAACGATTGTTTTGTTACAAGCAGCAAAGAGATTGAGATGTTGCTTAAGTGCGTGCTTTTGTTCAATGACTGATGGTCCGCCTGGATCTGGAAATGTTGTGTTGGTGTGTTGCGGTTTGATCAGGCTATCCGACGGAGCACCGCTCGACAGAAGTGCTAGTGACAATCCAAAAATACATTCTAATAGCGTCTAAGCGATTTAAAAAGTGTGAGATTTTTTTTTTCTAAATTATATTTTACTACTAAGCCCCCATATATCTCTGGGCTTTCGGTATATATCACCAGGCCCCTCTTTAAGCAGTCGACACTCATCACCTACCCTGCACATACCGATAGCCAGTGCCTAGCGTATCTGGATCACTTGGGAGAGCAGACCAACTAACTACTCTTGGCCTTGTTGCTGTGGGCCAGCCAAAGTGACGTGAAGATTTCAGCTCATCGTCAAGCGTCACATCGGCAGAAACAATTAACAAAAAGATCAGCCCAATTTATCGGAAGATAATTCGAGGCTGTCTATCCACCACTTGATTTTGCATCACCCATAATAACCTCACGCGGATAGTGCCTCATGACCATGATCTCTTTGTTGCCACGTATAAGAATCTTCAAGGGGTAAAGTGTCAACTTTCAGCTAAGCAGGGTCAGGGCCGGCAGGCGATTAAAGTACCATTACCTGCCAACCATAGCTTCGGAGCCGAGCCAGGCCAGCCTGGAGCATACCCATTTGCGCAACCCACAACGTACAGAGTACATACACCTGCCTACCTTACCTATCTACCTCACATACCAGACTCAACCAGCGTAGGCATACAGTCATTCATCGTCTTTATTTTTCTCTCCAATTTATTGATCAGCACGACAACCCCCAACCCCGATCCCGACTCGTCGCTGACGAAATCCAAATCCAAATCCAAAAAAAAAAAAAAAACCAGCCACCTAATACAAGCAAACCAAAACCAAAACCAAAACCATGATCCGCTCAACACAAATAGCCCGCCTCGACGGCCTGATGCTCTGCGCCTCGGTGGACGAAGACGCGAGCGACTCGGCGCTGGCCGAGGTCAAGTCGCAGGTCAAGTTGGTGCTGCGGCGGCTGAACCGCAACAGCGAGACGCAGGCGTCCATCGAGAGCGGCTCCGCCTACACGCTGCACTACCTGATCGCCGGCGACGTGGTGTACGTGTGCATCTCGGACCGGTCGTACCCGCGCAAGCTGGCCTTTACGTACCTGTCGGACCTGGCGACCGAGTTCGCCAACACGTACAGCCAGGCCCAGGTGACGTCGCCCACCCTCCGCCCCTACGCCTTTGTCGAGTTCGACACCTTCATCGGCCGCACCCGCGCCACCTACACCGACGCCAGGGCCACCCAGAACCTCGACAAGCTCAACGACGAGCTGAGGGATGTCACAAAGGTCATGACCAAGAACATCGAGGACCTGCTCTACCGCGGCGACAGCCTCGAGAGGATGGGCGAGCTGAGCTCCAGGCTGAGGGACGACTCCAAAAAGTACAGGCGTGCTGCCGTTAGGATCAACTGGGAGCTCATGCTCAAGCAATACGGACCCTTTGCCGGCCTGGGCGCCTTTATCTTGTTCTTTTTGTGGTGGCGTTTCTTTTGATTTTTTTTTTTTTTTGGGGGGGGGGGGGGGACGGGCGGTTGATGATTTGGACGAAACAACAGACAGACCCCAAAAAAGGAGTATGTCTTGATGGGGAAGATGGCAAGACGAGGCAGGGGATTGTCCGTCTCCCGCATCGGGACGGTTTGACATTCAAAGTCAAGGGCAGGCATCTCCGTACTACCACAGTATGCGGCTTGTATAAGCTATGGAGAGCAAACACAGTGCAATCAGCTGGGCACCAGAAAGGCGTTATGGGCGTTCGGGGGTGTGAGGGATTCGAGACGGATCAAAAGTTGGTCACGCGCGCAGCTACATCAAAATATCTGGAAACATGACATTGACTACCTGCTGGTGCTTGTCTCACCATAATTTTGTAAAGAGGGTTTGCGCCATGTACATTCAATAGATAGCACAGAGAATAGTTCAATTTCTCATAATCATCATCAAGATAGTTCTTTGAATCTTGAGCCATCATCAGCTTAGAGTATCCAACCAGCTTCGAATCCGCCACTAAGTAAACAGCACCTTGGGCAGCATCCACGTCATGTACAAGATGTATGCTCCCGACCTACCGTAAAAATGGGTATATCGCCATTAGAAGAAAAAAAAAATGAAATGAAAAACATGTACACATGAGATGACAGAAGATCAGCAGATCATTCTCGTGCCAAACGTACCAAATCTATCCAGATATTTCGACAAGTTCGCCGGCCCGGTTCCGAAGCGACCTCATCGTATTTTTTTTCTTTCTTTTCGTCATATGCCATTCCCATATACATCCATTACATTACTATGCAGTTGTCCTTCTTGGTCGGCGCCGTGGGCATGGGCACCACGCCACCGCCATGAAACCATTCGAGATGCTCCTGGAACGTCTTCAAGTCCGGGAACCCTCTTTCGTCTTGCGCATATCTCGTCTCGCCGTCATCATCCCCGTCATCCCCTCCGACATATGTATACTCGTCGCAGTACGGGCATAAAAGCGGCGCGCGCCAGTCTCCAATGTCTGGAAGTAGGTGGTTTGCGATGGCAATAGGCGCAAATACTATGGTCACTTCCTCGCCCGATGACATGCTGCGGGCTTTTGCCTGCCATTCTTGTTGGCCCCGATCCAACAGCGCCGCAGGTATTGCGGTGGCAGAGACGGAGTTTGTTACCGGCCTTGGCTGTTGTGTCGTGGATTTTGCAATAGGAACTCGTGTCGCCGGCATCTTGTCCAGGTCCTCCCAAACTATGAAACCGTCGCAGTAGTCGCACACAAAAGCAATGTCCCTATCGCCGAAGCGCTCGAATTTGCCTACAGTGTTGCAAACTGGCACCAGCGCCTCGAGGCCATCCAGTTTCCTTCCGCCGTCACCGTCTTCTAGCATCCCGTTGAGTCCGGCAAAACCGTTCTCATGCCTCCACCTCTCGTCACCATCCGGTGATGTGATGACCTGCGGCTCGAGGCTGAGGCCAAGTTCGGGGTCTCCCGCAATCCTGAGCATGCTTTCCGCCTCGGCCGCCGTACCAGCGGCTCGCTGCTTTTCCATATGGCGCTGGTGCCGACTGACCTGGAAGGCGCCCAGGCAGCGGGTGGGACCAGGTCCAGTGGCGTAAATGCGACAGGCGGCACGACACTGAGCACGGTGCAGCTCGCGGCGCAGCTCGACCGTCTTGAGAACCCACTCGGGATTGATGGGTCCTCCTGTGCGTAGCCAGTCCTTGAAGAGTTGCGAGTGTGCCTGAAACTTGGTTCGTAAGGTGCGTAGCTCTTCAAGTGATTTGGCTGGATAAGGTATGCGTCAGTAAAAGCTTAATTGTTTGGATGAGTACGAACTCAGGGTAGGTAGGGCTGGCGTGTGTGTGTATTCATATATGCCATACAGTCGACAGCTCGGGTATCTGCATGGACTAGCTGCATTGTAAACAAAGGACGAGCTTGGGCCCATGCCGCCCTCGAGGCCGTTTTGTGCGTTGGCCGAGGGGGTGGGGGAGAGACACGAATGAATAAAAAGCACTCACGAGTTCGGTCACTTTCGTAAAAGAACTGGCCGTTGACCAACGGCCCCATCGCCTGAAAGTCGGCCTTGGCTTCGTCCAATGCCTCATCGAGGGCGCGCACCTGCTCAAATTCGTCGGGACCCCATCCACGTTTATCCGCAAAATGCATGATCCGCAATCCATCATTTAGTGCCGTCGCGATACCGGCCAGCAGATAGCCGACCGTGTCGCTGCTGCTGCCGCCCGTGGTGGTGCTGCCGCGACGACTGCTGTTGCTAATGCTGCTGCGGCTCATGGCGTTGCGGCGGGGCAGAAAGAGGACCGTCCCCCGGGATGCCGCAAATGACCCGCGCTTTGGTTATTTCAGTGGATGACCGCAAGCGTGCTGGGCGAGGGCCCCAAGAGGGATGGGACGCCCGTGCTCCTGCACGCTTGCTATGTCGTCTGATTGAAAGCAATTGCAGCCTTTCAAGATAATGAGCTTTCTGTCGGTTGGTGCTGTACATGTACCGGGTCCCAAATGCAATAAAAGACCCCAAGACAAGGTACCCGAGGTGTATGCACCTTATGTGTCAAGAGATGGGTACCTCCTCAAACACCTAGTTTGAATACCTACGGATGCGATGTAGGCAGCAAGATTGAGGTTGATCGAAGTGCTCGAAGTGAGCAGGTTAACCCAAGGCAAGCGGCAGTTAGGTACTTCCCTGCTCACAAAACCTCCTCGCGGGCGGTGCAGAATTAGCGCGATGCGCGCGGACGACGACGGCGAGGGTTTTTAGGTTGGAACCAAAAGCTTATTCTCTCCCGTTTGAATTGGCGCGTTTTGTTCAAGCACAGCCGCCCGCCTCTCCCGTTCAAAAGTAGACAAATTGAATTTGTCTTGTCCCTTTTCCGGGCCAGTTGTCGTCACCGAATCAATTGTTCAGGGTGGGCCTGCACATACGCGTCACTTGTTGGTGCCGGCCGGCCGGTCGGTTTGTATCCTTTTTTTGACAGGGACGATACAGGATCGGAGCCTGCTGGGTGCGGACCAGGATGAGTGGAGGTAAATCGATGTTTTTCTTGGTAATATCGCAGGCCTCCAATGAGTTTTACGAGCTTACTCCGAATGTCGAATGTGTACTTTGGAAGGCCAAAGTGGACTTCTTTCCAAGTATCAACGAAAAAAAATAATAAAAGGAACAGGGATACAAATCGCCTGCCTTGTTCATGACAACGTGGATGTTGCCTGATATCAAGAGAAGAGAGAAGGAAAAAAAAAAAAAAAAAATAGTAGTAAAAAGTTTAACAGATAGATGCAGGGGCAAGCAGAGATGCAAAAGGGACCGCTTTCCCTTCGCACCAATTCCGTCCCTTGCCCACGTGTCTTGTAGGTATACATACACATTATTGTAATGGGACAGAAACAAGGGTGTTCATATGTCATCTTCTCAGCGAAACATCAACCCACCGATTCTGGATCTCATTACTACGCAGAGCTGGGGACAAGGGGCACTAAAAATGGAGGAGAGGCTTGGCCGTTCCATTCCGACTCGACCATAGACGGGACCTCTTGCGGGAATTCGGTTTGCTGGGCTTATGTTGGACGCGATAAGGATGAAATACTGCAGCCTTGTCTGTTAACTGTTGGATCGAATCAAAAGTCGAGGCAATAACGTACGCGCCGTTCAATCATGAATCGAATTCGTGCTACTGGTCCTCTGACGCAGCTTACCCGCATGCAGTCGATTATTAGTGCCGACACCACTTTCTGCCAAAACGCAAAACGGCACACAATGGACCGGGAAAGGAGAACACAAGGGGACCGGGGGTCGATCCTGCCTAGACAGGCTTTCTTTTCTCTGGGCCTTTTGTTGCTTGCCTCCAGAAACTTTTGTTTTGGAACCCTTTCTAGCATTTCTTGGCTGGCAGCTCGAGCCGGACGACCCCTTCCAGGACCCGCGAGTAAGTTTCAAACCAACTTTGCGAGATGGCAGTTTTTGCATCTAACTTACGTCGAATAACGTCTTATTTTATTACCATCATCACATATAGAAGTGGATATGAAATGAACCATCACCAGAGACTCACGGATGGCTGGACCAAAGTCCCTCTATTTTTGGACTTGACATGGATTATTAAAAAAAAAAAAAAAGACAAAAGGCTGGGTTTCAGATGAACAGTGGAAACCAGATTATTCCAGGGAAAGTCCGAGAATGAGAAAACCCCCTGATTCGTCATCAATGATACAGGGCAATTCCCCGTCTGCTCCTTCGCTTCAGCCCTAGCCGTGGATTTTTTTTTCTCTCTCATTATTCTCTTCTATTCCCCTTCACGGCCGCAACGTCACAGGCGCTTCCATTGCTTTTTCTAGATTCTACCCACCCCAGCCGTGGCGTTGGCCGATGGAGCTAACAGACATTCGGAGCCAACTCGGTCAAACTTTGTGTCTTGTCATTGGTAAACGTAGGATGGGCGAAAATTGTGATCAAAACTGACCTCAACGGCGTGTTTTCAAGCCGGTGACTCTGCCATGAATGAGGAACCAAGAACTGGGCAAACATGTGGAGAGGGTATGCCGATCGCGCCCCCTGTGATACCATATTTGTCTGACTACAATAATGATTGATCGATAGAAGTGAAGTGGTTGATCATTAAGACTTAGGCTTGAGAAAGATTTTTGTGATTAATACATTCTCCCTCCAGCCTGTCGTGTCCCCAGGTGTCATCGCTGCAGCTGGGTATGCATGCATGTATGACTTTGCGCTCCCACTACTTTGGCACCGGTGATCTGGCGTCAATTCTCACGTCTCATAAATCGTGACACAACTTCAAATCAACTCCTTTTTATTTGCTATGATGACTCTCCAGCGCTAATCTTGCATCTCTTAAGGTCTCAGTCTCATGCATATCTACAGAGGCTTCTCTGAAGGTTTATTTTCTTTTGGTCGCCTTGCCCGAACGGGCATCTGAACCTGTGGCTCCCTTGGCGACGCCCGAATCGGCCACGTTTTCGCCAACGTCAGGCACAGCCGGGGGCAGAGACTTGCCCTCGTCCTTCTTGACCTGCTCCGGTGCATCATCTTCACCACCCTGGCCGAATTCGTTGACACGGGTGTAGTCGACGCGGTAAGCCCATCTTTGATAAAGATACACAAAGAAGATGATGTCGTCACGGAATGTTGCCAGTCGGTGCAGAATGGGCATCTTGATGGTGAATGCGAACAAGTCGTCGATAAAGGTATTGAGGAACTTGTACGTCATGGCCTTGGCTGGCATGTGCGCCACACTCTTGAGTCGGTAGTTGATGTAGAGCGCCGGAACCATCATCAAGAAACCATATGCGTACACGGACCCCACCAGAGTCGTGATGATGAACGAGTACCAGGACTTGTGTTCTTCGTAGATAACCGAGTACGTGGCATAAGCCAGCAGCAGTGGGACCCCGGCCATGTACATGTACTTGAACGCGATCTCGTCGTACTCCTTGGTTTTCTCCTCGGTTTCACTGAGCTTGTGCTTGTCCTCGAAAGTGATGCGGTATGGGATCAGAGCTCCTGGAGGTGCAGCACGCACTCGGACGTTGACCACAGTTGTAACCTTCCACAGTTCAATAAGAATGCCGACACCCTGAGAGCCAAGAATCATCCAGCTTGTGTTCTGGGAATTGTCCACCAGATACAAAAAGATAACAGCCTGCATGAACACGTTGGCAAGGATGGTGCGGACAGAGATTCCAATATTGTCCTTCTTTTTGCGATAGTGTTGCACGTCCGAGGTGAAAGCAAGAGTCTCAAAAATCAAGTGGAGAACTGTTACCACAGAGGTGATCGCCAGCAAGATCGGGTTAGTGTCAAGCAGAATCTCCTTGACCATCTCGATCTCGGTGCCATCGCCTCCCCCAGGCAAGGAACCACCGTACGCTGCCGTGCGCGCCGATTCCCGTGCGCTCAGCTCGATGGAAGCCATGGTTTGGAACTTCCAGGGGGCAAGGTTGTTAAGATCGATACGTATCGGAAGCGTCTTGACGGTCTCATTGATTTGCGTCATGTGTGCCTTGAGTTGCCAGAAGGTGTTGACGAAGAGAATCGGGTAATACCATGAGTTCTGCCCAGTCCCGTCTCGTGCGCCAGTGGGCTCCAGGCTGAGGAACTGGCGTATGGCGACATGAGTTTGTGCCAAGCTGAGGACACCCATCCCGGGTACGAAGGACAGGCTCATATTCGGGTGAAAGTAGTTTCCAACGACTGGACCCGAGTATTCGGCCTCCTCTTCCTCATCCTCCATGTCCAGCTTTGCTTCATCCTTCTTCCCCAAAAGGCTCTTGAGTTTCTTCTCCTTCTTCTTCGGGATGTACTGGGTAAACGGGTAAATGAAATGGTATGCCGTGGCCGGATCGAACCCCTTTTGCTCAGGGTCTAACACACTGCCTGGAAGTCCGACGTAGAAATGGCCCCAGAGGGTTCCGTTGCGCTGAACAGCTTCGGGAACTGCAATGGTAGCCTCATGCGCACGTTTGTCACTGAAGTTTCCAATGCCAAAGTCCTTCTCCTCGAAGACAACCATGTCCTTGGATACCGACGAGAGCGGAGTGGGGATGAACGAGTCGGAAACAGTGATGACGACGTCGACCTTAGTCGGCTCGGGCCAAATTGGAGCGACGCGCTGCGGGAGAGTGTTGTAGGTAGCCCCTTCGTCAAGTTTCGAGGGACGCAGTTGATAGGGAGGGATCTTCCCCGTATTTGCAGGGACCTCGATCATCTTGCCGTTTGCATCTGTGGTAATCTTGGGACCGTTCTGGGCGGGGAAAAACTGCTTCATGACGAATTGCATGGCTACCCACATGGCCACCATCTGCAGTATCTTCCTGAAAGTGGACTGTTGAAAATCGTAAAGTTAGTAAAAAAAAAGGCATTCTGGTATCTGGCCGCTGTATCTGGCTATTGTGCGCGGCGGAGCGAGTCGGAACTGGACATCACATACACCTTCCTGTGGCTGTTCCGGCTGGCCACCGGCCTGGCCGCCGGCAGCGCCGGTCACGCCTTCAGGCATATCCCGTGAGAACCTGCGACGAGCTGGACGGGATGGATTGGGAGCGAATCCGGTGCTCACGTGCGCTTTCTCACGACTTCTAGAGTCGTTATCTGTGTCAAGGCGCTCGACTGGGATAGTACTTTATTTGACAAAACGGAAAACCATTTGTTCAACGGGGGTTTTTTTTTTTGGAGGTTGACTTGCTTTCTCCAGCACAACGTTCTTGGTGGGGCTGGGCTACTGTCTTTCGGCAAAGGTGTCAGTGCTCAGGCCGGGGGACACGTGTGAAAGAGGGATGGATCTACTGTGCGGTGCACGTTGTCTTGACGTCTTAACATCTTGATGTAGGGATGAATGAAATCGATTGCAAAAGATCAAATCCGACCGGGAATTAATCACCTCGGTCAACATTTGTGCCAAGTCATTCGAAGCAGCTCAATGACCGACATCACACAGTCTGACATTTGGAATACCTGTGATACTGTAGAGACTCTGCCTTTGATGGTTCCTTCATATTGTAACCCATACTAAAAAGGTTTGCATAACCGTGGTCGTGTGGTCAGTAGCAGACAGCCTTGGATTCGCAACAAGACTATTCGACGCAGGTCTCAAGCAAACGCAGCACGCTGTGCCCCCTAGTCTTGAATTGATCGCCACGCCGTCTTGTACCGCAGTGCGGGCGAGTTTATCTGGGAGAAAGTGCTCCGTTTCGGCATTGAGTTGGAGGAATATGGTGCGGCTGAACGGGCAGTAAAATGATGGGAAACATTTCAATGTACCAACCACTATTAACATCCCTCCGTTCAAATAGACAAACCACAATCCAGAATGGATATTACTACCTGCCCATCCAGGTAAGTCTTGGTTCGGAGAAAGAAGCTGCTTGTCTTGCTTCACTCAATGCTGGCTTGGCTATTTCCTTACCTCTCAGTGGTTTCGTCTAACCCAGTGCAAAACGGTAAACGGTGATAATTAAGCGACCGCTGAATTGGGCCCGGGCCGATGCGATAATCGCTGTGGACAACAGATTGCACTGCAGCTGCGCCAGCTGGCCTTCATTGCTGAATTGCACCACTACTACCATACCTACAGCGCACCTACTCCGCCAGCGTAGCCAAGCTGCTGGCTGCTTTTAAACATATTTTAGACTCTGGTCCCCACAAGCCTAAACGCAAGCTCGGCCTTATTATGGATTTTCCCCCAAGGACCGTCAAAGTTTTCGACTTTCGGCAGAATCATTTGCAATTTTATGAACGAAAGCTGGTGCAGATCGGCGCTTGGTGTTACCAGAACACGGGTTTCGAGGCTGTCCAGGTGTGAAATTGTTTGCTATACACAGATATCAGACAGACACGCGGCGGTTACCCGGCAGATTGGGTCAAAGACAACGAGTATTCTACTGGTACTTATGTGCCCATCTACGAAACAGGTATCTTCCATATGTACCGAGTACTTACACAAGTATTCATATAACTTGATTCAGGCCTCAATTGAGTATGCGCCACATCTTGGCGGCTCTACAAGCCAGAAGACGGCGCCAAAGTTCAGTGCAAAATCCAATGATAGCGACAGAAAACAAAGTACCTGGATTTCAACTAACTGCCCCCGATAGGCGACATAGCGTGACCGTTTCCACATGGATATTGTTGCACTAAAGAACACAGCCAAAAGACGAAAGCTCCCGTCAATGACTAATGCCAGTGACTTCGGTAAATATAGCCTGCAACAGATATCAAACAAGGCGCATGTCTTTTCTCATCGTCACACGCACTGCCCGCTCTCGTAGGATATGCTTCCCAAGTTACTGGGCCGGAGAATCACAGGTTGGCAACCTTGCAGACATCTGTCTCCCTTTGCTTAACGTCCGCAACAATCAGATACAATGTCTCGGAAGGTAAGGAGTTTATGGTTCAGGGTGAACGGAAACCCGAAAAAGACCACGTCCCTCATCCAAGAAGGGAAAGTGCAGGGTACCTGAGCTATACCTTATGTAGGTCTGTTCGTCCAATTGGTGTGAATTTTGCAACCCCAATGCCTGCTTCCCGCGCTAAAATCCACTGACATCAACAACGGAAACAAAAAAAAAAAAAAAGAGAAAATTAGAACAGAAAAGCAAGCAAGCAACCAACCAACCAATCGATCACGGGACCTTGCCTAGCTCCCGACACAACATTAGTCCGAACAGAACAACAGCAAACTTGCCATGCACTGCACTCTCCTCGGCAGAGCAGAGACTTGGGTGGAAGTATACATCCTTTGCCTGCACGGCTATCCCCACGATTCAACGCCTCACTCAAGCGGTCTGGCCCTGCAGTGACTTTTCTCCGTACCCAACGTACGGATACTTTGTTGCTTTGGGGCAGGGTTCTCGCCCCCTTTGACCTGAGATCATTGTGCTCAAGTGAGTCACGCGAACAGTTATATAAGCTCGGCTTATCCCGCCTGCTTAAAGCCATGGTGCTCCTCTTCTTGACTGTAGTTCGGTCGTTGATCGTTTCTTTTCCCCAGCTTTCAGGCTTGCCTTGATTTCCGGTTGTGCCCGCTTTCACTTTTGTTAGTGTACCTGATCTGACCTACCAGACATTGATCTTACATTAGCCCTTGCTTTGCATCTTAGTTGGGCCGGTCTCCCTCAGCCCCGCCACTCCACTATATTCCTCCCTCCGTATCGAACCTGCCGCATCCTTACATTTCACTTACCGCCGCTGTGTGGGGGCCGCATGACGCTGATTAGAACCCCATATCCCGGTCCTCAGCTCAACAACTCACTCATTATACCTATCTTACATTTGTTGAAGGCAGTTATCTCTTTATATCTAGTTCCGTTCCCTTGAACATTTTTTGACGAGGCAGACATCCGGGATCTACTTTCTACTTTTGAAAAATAATTTTTGCAAAGCACTCAAACCATGAACTCTGGCGACACCACATCTTTGCCTGGCACTGCCACCGATGGCACAGCAAATGGGACCAATGGAACCAACGGGACAGTTAGGTCCAACGGAACCAATGGCACCAATGGCACCAACGGCACCAACGGCACCAACGGCGTGAAGAAGACCAAAATCTGCGTCTACTGCGGTTCATCCCCGGGTCACCACCCAGCTCACATGGAGGCTGCCCGTGAGCTTGCCCGGGCCATGGCCAGGAACAACATAGGGTTAGGTACGTTGTGTCTTGACTCTGGCAGAGTAGCAAGCCTGTTTACACTTGACTAACATTATATGAAATCGAAAAAAGTGTATGGTGGTGGCACAATTGGTCTTATGGGAGAGGTGGCCAAAACTTTAGTTTCGCTTTCGGGTCCGGAAGCCGTACACGGCATCATTCCGGAAGCGTTAATTAAGCACGAGCGGGACCCAACGTACACTTCCACCTGGGGTTCAGAGGAGGGAGGGCTCGCAATTCCCGAAGAGAAGACGTACGGCATGACTACGGTCGTCAAGGACATGCACACACGCAAGCAGATGATGGCTCAGGAGGTCATCGCCGGCGGGCCCGGTAGCGGCTTCATCGCCCTACCCGGCGGCTACGGCACCATGGAGGAACTGCTCGAGACTTGCACGTGGAACCAGCTTGGGATTCACAACAAGGGCGTCTGCGTCCTCAATGTCAACGGCTTTTACGACGGTCTCATCCAGTGGATCGCCAAAAGCCAACAGGAGGGGTTCATTCGCAAGGGTCAGACCGAGATCCTTGTGTCTGCCAACAACGCTGAAGATGCTATCAAAGCTTTGAGGGATTACAAGGTGTCGGAGAGCGTCCTGAAGCTCAGCTGGGGCAGCCAATGAGCCGGCGGCGTGCACGTTCGCCCTGTGGTCGAATTTTACCGCTAGTCTAGGCGAGGCGCACAAACTGGTGGTGCTGGTACCTGCCCACTGGCGTACATGGCTCAGCAATCAGTTGGTTATGTCTTTTGGGGCCGGTGAACGAGTGGTGACGTATTCTTGCTCGAAGCAAGGACCGATTGTTCCACACCCCCAATGGGCTATCGGGAGTTCCACTATTGCATCCTAGTGGTGTCTCAAGACACGGGGAATTGGAAGCAATATGGCATACATACCCATCTCAAATAACAGGCAATAGCACTTGGTCATGATTAGGGTGTGCATGCACGAATGTAATATAGAAAAGCATTGGGCAGCGCGTCTCGACATGGAAGCAAAAAAAATCCGAGTGCCTTTATCCTTTTATCATTTGGCGCTCCATTTCCCTTCCTTTGTCTAAAGATCTCATGGTTGTAGTTGTACACTGGTAAATTTTGGCCCCGCCTTACGGGGTCAGTGTCAAGGAGAGTACGTACTGGGGATTGCTATGCTACCCAGTCGACTTCAAGGCCTACTCTGCACCGTAGCCCTTTTTGTCAGGCACCTGTCTCCTCTTGGTCTGTTTGGATTTAGTATTCATTAGGCAAACCTAGATTCCGTCCCTTCACTCGTCAACGTCCATGCTTTCCGCGGCGGAAGCTGCCGCTGGTGCAGCAGGCCGAGAATCGTCACCGCCACCCTCCTTGTCGTCTGCAACGCTGTCTATCCAGTCCTTGACCTCCTGGCCGTCATACAACCTAAAGGGCTCGACGCGAGACTTTCCACTTTCGTCCTTGACCAGCCCGACGATGCCAACCGACGTGTTCTCGATCGTGAGCTCCTTGTCCTGCACTAAACTCTCCTTGAGAGCACGCAAACCGTGTTTGAGCAGCTCCTCGCGGTCACAGTCGGCAAACTTGTCGAGGTTACGCTCGAGGTAGGTCCTGGCCATCTGAGAGCGGGCGCCGATGGCAAAGGCCAGCATCTCCTCGGTCATGCCGGAAGGCTGGAAGTCGAACAGGTGGGGGCCGCGGTCGTCGACGCCGGCAACCAACAGGCCGACACCGTAAGGGCGCTTTCCGTAGTGCTGAGTGTTGACCTGGGCCTTCTCTCCGATCAGGTCGACGAGGGTGCGGACAGGCATGGAGCGGCCGTAAGTCAAACGGTGGCCCAGACACTGTTGCTTCATGAAGTTGGACAGCACACGTGCGTCTGAGGCAAGACCGGCGATGGCGATACCGACGTGCTCGTCGAGCGGGAACAGTTTCTTCTGGTATGAGGAGAGCTCTTCGGCATTTCGCTGGTGGTGGGGTAGGCCAATGGTCAGCTTGCTGTTTTGTAGATTTTGCTGTTGCGGTTACGCCATAAGGGTCTCCTCGACAAGCACCCGAAGGCTGTCCTTTTGCTGATATCGTTGCTGAAGAGGAGGGACTGGCACAATCGCCCGCTCACCTTGATAGCTACTAGAATCGCATGTGTCTTGCTTGCCAGTCCGACGACTACTGAACCTTGCTTGACCGCCTCTGCTGTGTATTCGACCTGAAAGATTCGACCTTGTGGAGAGCTTGATTGCAGAGCCTCGCGGTCAATAAAAGAACACCAGCTTGACCAGATGGGGGGGGAAGGCGGAGCATACAATGTGACCGAATCGTTATCGTAGTTGTTTCTGAACATGGTGACGGAACGGGGGTGGCCGCTATCGCAGCGGTCGAGGTTCTAAAGGTCCGTTGGTTTAATGAAAGACGAGCTTAATGTTTATGAGGCGCGTGCTGTGTGGAGAGGATAAGTCGGCTGGGAAGCTCCAGAAGCTCGATGCGCGAGGTTTGTAGGTGGGTTTGGTGATGCCAATGCGGGCGGTATGGATTCTCTGTAAATCAGCACCAAGCACCACCTCAGGTGCAGGCAGCTCCAGAGCTTCGTAAGGCAAGAGGCAGGAACGGCACAGGGACGCACCGGCGCCCGCACAGTGCGAGCCAAGCCCACATCGCAACCGGGGAATGATGGTCCAAGCTCGCTACCTGCCCATTAGCAGTAACCACACAACAGCAAACGATGCAGCTTTGATGGTGGGGTCACATCGGACCAATAAGAAAGGCTCAAATGGATCCCTGCTCACCAGGCCGTGACGATGTCTGACCCGGACGTCGCGTCATTCAGTACCAGCGAGCCAAGTTCCATTTCGTCAATTCATCCATCCCACCTGGAGATTAGATTTTGATTACGACCGTTGGATCTCGAGCAATACGAGGCCCTCGAAAGATATTCAGCAAGTCAAGGTTCAGCAAGAGGAGCAATTTGGCTCAATCTTAATTTCTTGGTTGACAAGAAATTGTTCAACTCACAGCAACAACACCGACTGAAGAAAGCGCCTCGCATCGTCAGTCTCTAACTGTCCATTACGCCACGATCCCGAATAAGGACAGCCGGCCGCACGAAGCAAAGGGAGACCGATTCGCCGACTTGACGCTTTGTTCTCTTTGTCTGGTCAATCTCCGTCGATATAGGCATTCATCCTCACTTATCGCCACGATGCCAAACGCCGGGCTCAAAACCATAATAGCACTATCGTTCGTGCTTGCTGTCGGCTTCCTCCTCGTCATCCTATCATGTGCCCTCTGGAAGGTCTATTACCCGCTGCTCGTCGTCGCCACCTATGTCTTGGCGCCCGTCCCCAACTGGATAGCTAGGTCCTGTTCAAATCCGGACGATTTCGTCGAGTCCTCGGGTGGCGCGGCGCTCGACCTGGGGAGGTTCTGTACTGGTTTCTTGGTCGTGATGGGAATTGGTAAGTGATGCAGGCCAGGGAGGCTGAAAATACTGGCGACTGCCGGTTTCTTCACGAAAAGAGGGAGTTGTAGCTGACATTCTATGTGACTCCGCTCATTACAGCCCTCCCCATCGTGTTGGCCCATGCGCACATGATCAACGCTGGCGCCTTGGTCATGTCTGTGGCTGGTGGCCTTCTGATTTACGGCACCGTCATAAGCTTCGGCATGTTCTTCACTGAGGAGCAGGAATTCTAGAAAGCCCTCAGGCTGTGTGTCGATGTTATATATATATAGTCGAGGGGAACCAAAGGTCTAGTCGGGCTGGCGTCTCGCGGCGGACAATGCTTCTGATGCACGACACCGGCTCAGCTTGCAAATTGCCCTCATCGTTGAGATGGCGATGATATCAAAACTCATATAATCTTCTTTTTCCTATTCCTGTTTTGATTATTGGTCGCATTATGTACTTTGGGGACAGTATGTCCTTGCCCATCTCCTTTGTAACTGTATCATGGGTGTAAGCAGCGAATCATGGAAGGCTAGTGTGGTACCTCGGCGTTGCAATTATTTGATCTTATTTGCTGTGTGTTGTGTGTTTTCAAGAGAAAGAGAAAAAAAAAAAGAAAAAAAAAAGAAACCGGACACAGTGGTGATGCGTAATATTTATTCATGGTTGACAGGTCACCTTGGAAGCTCGTCTGGGTCAAAGCCGCAAAAGATTGCAAGGATTAAACAAGAGCCCATGTGCTTGATAAATCAGAACACAATCCAAGGTAACAAATTTCATAAAAAGCCCAACACTGTTTGTTGAATCAACCCTATTGATCCCATAATGCCCAATAGTACGCCTCATCCAAGTTTATCCTTGCCATGCCCATGCCAATGCCCGGTACGTTGAGTACCACTTATACCTCTAGAAACAGATCTTTTTTTATGAACAAAGGAAAAATAGAAAGAAAAACCCATAACTTGAACCGTTTGACCTGCACCGCTCAGCCTGCAGCCGAGAATATCCCCATGGGCCCCGCCAGCTTTGTAAACATCTCCTCTGACTCCCCCCTCGGGGTGCTCAAGATAGTTACGGCACCGCCTGCGCCAATCCTCCATACGTCTTGCCCATCGAGGGCTACCCCGTTCGGGTCCGGGGCAAACTCGTCATCCCATCGGAACATGCTGCGGATCGTAACGCTCCAGTCGCCAGAGCCCGAGACGCACATGTACCCCACGACGCCCGAGTAGAGACTCCGCTCCTTGTGGCCCTCGATTTCCTGCAGGATCTCGCAGCTCCTCTTCTTGGGCGCACCGGTCATGCTTCCCGGCGGGAGACTTGCAGCGAGAACGTCGAGGCCTGTGTGCTTCTTGCTGTTGTTGTCGCTGCCGCTACCGCCACCCTCGTCGTTCCTGTTGCGCGGCAGCCGGCCCTCCACCACGGTGGTCATCTGGAAGACGCTCCGGTACTCCTCGACCCGCATCAGATCCCTGCAGGAGACGTTGCCGGCGCCGCAGACGCCGTGGAGGTCGTGGCGGACCAGGTCGACGATCATGAGGTTCTCCGCCTCCTCCTTGGGTACGTGCAGGATCCTCTCCGCCTCGGCGAGCGTCGCACACGCGCTCGACTTCCTGACCGTGCCCTTCATCGGCCGCATGGAGCAGAGCCCGGCCCCGTCGTACTGGAGGAAGCGCTCCGGCGAGCTGCTGACGAGCGTGGCGCCGCCGAGGCGCACGTACGACGCAAACGGTGCCGGCTGTCTGCTCCGCAGCGTACGGAACAACTGCCACGCCGACCCGATGCCGTTCCAGGCCGAGCTCCTGCGTCGGCGCTTCGTGGTTCCGACCTCCACTCGCGTGCCTATGTTGTTGGGGATGTCGCCCAAGGGCTGTGAGGCAGACTCGGGTGCTGCCGGGCGTCGGATGAGCGTCTGGTCCGTGAGGCAGAGCTCGTAGGACTCGCCCGCGGCTATGTACTCCTGGCAGGCTTTGACTTTTTGCTCGTAGGCGTCTTCGGCGGGCTTGCTTGCCGAGGTTATGTCGAAGAGCCTTGCTGCCGGATCAGACCTCGAGTCTCTCCTGGCTTTTGCCGGGGTGGTCTCGTGCCATTTGCGAGAGCCCGTCAGCGTGTCGATTGTTCTGTCAAGCCAGTCCTGTCCCGCCGTGCTTGGCGGATGGAGGTGCTGGATGTGAATGGTTCGTTTGGCGTGGTCGACAATCAGCGATTTTGTAACCCAGGCAAAACATACATCTGGCCGGTGGTGGCCCCTGTCCCGGCGGAAGTCGACGTTGATGTCGCTCAGGCCCTGTTCGTAGGTGATGTAGCCCATGAAACCACCAAGAAACGGTATTTCCTCAGCCGGCGACACCGTCGTACCCGTTGGCTTCCTATCTTCGTGAAACTGGGCCAGGAAAAGCCATATGTTGGCATAACCGTCCAACGGTATCGATACCTCTTTTGACGCAGAGCCCTGTTCGTTCGCGTCCTGCATTTCATGAGGCAGCAGGGCCTTGACGTGAGCATCTCCGACGTGATACTCGAGTCTCAGGGTGTTGGGGACATCTAGAGCGACGATGCTGTACCGGCCCCTGATATCCGCCGCACCCCCCGTCGATGCGTTTGCCGAGTCAAGCACAATCTGCTCCTTGCCCGTCACCTGGCCGAGGCTCTCGACGATATCCGTGATGCTCATGTTTGAGGGTAGAGCTATGGTGCGCCCCGAATATTGGTAGCCAACACCATATCCACACCATGAACCGGCTTCTGATCCTCCACTAGCTTGGCTGTCACTACTTCTCGGTGGAAGCTGCGAGAGCAGGCTGGGCCTCGTTGCTTGTCCGGCCAGGATGGTGTTTCCACGGTCCAGCCCCCGTTTGTTCTCCTCGTTCCAGCGCAGCGCCTCATTGAACCAATTAACCACTACCTGGTTACCCTCCGTCTCAGTGCAAACCGATTCGGGGTGGTACTGAAGGCCCCAGAATGGTTTCGCGCGGTGCTTGACGGCCATGAGCACTCTCTCCACGCCACTCTCCTCACCACCGCCTACCCCATCATCAATGTCCCTGGCCTCCTCCACCCAGGCCAGGGGCACAAGTTCCTCGAAACCCGGGAGGGGCTTCCACTTCCGCACCGCCCAGTCCGAGTCGGGGATGGCGTCCTGGCCGAGGTCCCCACAGAGGCTGTGGTACAGCGTCGCGCGGAAGTCGGCGACGCCGGAGAATAGACCCTCGCCGGCATGCTCGATGGGTCTAACCATGCCGTGCAGGCCCTTGCGCAGCCTGCGCACCCTGCCGCCGCCGGCCACGACCAAGCTCTGGAACCCCAGACAAATCCCGAGGACGGGCACCAAGTCCTGCTCGGCCAGGGTCCAGATGCTGCTAATGAGCCCGACGTCCTGACTCCGCAGCGGCGAGCCGGGCCCGGGACCGCACACCACGGCTTCGTAGTGGGCGAGCTCCCGTCTCAAGTCATGCTCAAAGGTAGGGCTGGCGGGGTCCAGGAGCGGGCTGTCGATGGGCAGGACGAAGACGTCAACGTCCAAGAGGGTCGTCAGCAGCGATGTGATGTTGTTGGTAAATGAGTCGTATGCATCGAGAAACAGAATGCGGCGCCGGGTTTTGGTTGATTCTGGTGTCGTCGACAGGCTGATGCTCCTTCCCATGGTGCGTGTGCAGAGGTCTGTTCCGCAGTGAGGCAAGCCCAGGCCGCAATCAGCCGAAAAAATAATCAAGTGCCTTCTAGTTGTTCGAGTTCTCTTCTTTTTTGGTCTATATCAATAATGACCGTGAAGTATTAAATGTATCAGAAATGAAACAAATAAATTTCAAAACCAAAAGAAAATTACAAAGAACGAAATTATATGAAGCACAAGACCAATAATAAGGCAAACTTGGATCAGTTAGCTATGTGCTTCGGCTGATTCCGCCACCTGAAAGCGGGTCCTTGAAAGAGACAAACTCGGAAACGTCGAAAGGAATAAAAAAATGACTCAACCCCAACTCTAGCAGATTTGTTCCTTGTTGGACTTTATGAACAGAATATTGAAGGAATGTAGCACGCAACAAGTGAAAAAGGGCTGGGGAAATTTTTTAGTCTGGAAAAGTCGGTCAGGTGCAGTGTAGTCGAGCCAGGCCCCCGGATTCGGTGGGCTTATCCCGGCCTGAGAAAAAAGAATCTTTCGACTCGCGTTGAGTTTTTCTTCCTTTGACTTTTAGCTCCAGTCCCTAGCGCGTCAGTTACTCGTGATGATTCCTCGACTTGACTCTGAGTCGCGTTTTCCTCTTTGGCTCTTCTTGCACGTATAACAGCCCACCCTTGTCAGAAAATGCTGTTATATAAATTATTTTTCTTCCAATATATATACATCCTACATCGCAGACCTGGAGTCGCCCCCCTTCACCCGTCTCTATCCAGAGCTATAACAGTGCATGGCTTTCGAGTGTGCCAGATCCTCCTCTCTCTGGCCCCCAAGACCGCGTCCATCAGTGTCTGCGTATCTGATCTTGGCCTGCCGCCTTCGTCGTTGCCCTTGGCCGTCGCCCCCTCGTCCCGCCAGAGCTGCGTCTCCTCCACCGATGCCGTGACCTCAAACTGACCTCTGCAGAGCACAGCCACCGTCATGACCACGTTCGTTTCCCCATGCGCCTCCAATAGGGGCAGTGACTTTTGCAGTATCCCAACCCATCCAAACTTTCTCGTGTAGTCCAGCGCCACGTTGAGCGGTCGGTTACAGAGTGCCGGCATCAGCCGCAGCGTCGGGTAGATCGGCTTCGCGGACCGGTTGATGATGTGCACGTTGAGGCGCGAGAATTCGTCGACATACATGACGTTCTTGCTCTCATTCTCGCCGGGCTTTTGCGGCGCAACCGAGATGTCAATGTCAACGTCGTCAATCCTGACCGCGTCGATCATACGCGGGCTCAGCCGTATGCTGCGCAACTCAATGGCGCCGTGCCTATTGGTGCCTGAAGTCGCCCGCCAAGACCCCTTGATCCGGTTGAGCAATTCCTCTCTGTACCAAAATGCCTCTCGGTTGGCCCTTTCCGTCTCTGGCGATATTGTCGTGCTCACAACAAACTGTCGCTGCCGTGCTGGGTTCAAGGTTGGGACTGCTGCATGTGGATCTGACAGGTAAATCCGCTTGAACAGTACCATGACCCGCGACGTACATCCTGGCAATATTGTTTCTTCTATTAGAGCGCCATCCTCGGTGCTCAGCTCAACTTGCATGTAGCTGGGCCAGGCATTTCTCAGATCAAGTAATAGTAGGCAATAGTCGTCTGACGAGATTTTCTCTTGAATTTCCTTTTGGGAACTGGCACCATCACCACGTCGGAATGCCGTCTCGAGTAGCGGCCGAGGGATGCCTTCGTGAAGAGGCAGCACGTCAACTCTCGTCAACTCAACACTGGCGTTGACCGTGATAGTAAGCTGCAAGGCCACCTGGCGTGTGTGAAACTTGGCAGGTACATCCTCCGGCGGCACACCAAGGTGCGCATAATCCACTTGTATAATGCCGCCAGTGAGTCCCGGTTTGCCTAAGATCTGAAAGTCAAACGTAGCCTCTTCTCCGGGACCAATGTACCTCCTATGGTCAGCTCTGGGTCTGAGCCGCAAAGCTTGCTTACGCGCCAATATCAGCTCGTACTCGTAAAGCTCCTGAGGTGTGGCATTCCTCTTGCTCAACGCAGCCTGCAAAGGCTCCTGCGTCGAATCCTGGAATGAGAATAGTAAAAAGTCTGCTGCGGTGGTCTTGGACAGATTCTGCAGTGTGACTGAGAATACTTGACTCTCGCCCTCTAGGATCATAACCGAGGACTGTGCTAACGAGGTAGACTTGACGACCACGACCGGTTGCTCGTCGATGACATTGAGCGAGATGTGGTCCGTCTTGGGGGCTTGGGATGCCGGTTCCGAAACGTGCTGTTCTAAAGCCACAAGCCCGATAGCTTTGACTTTGGGTTGGTCCTCTGGTGACCACGGATTCGGGAATATAGGAAACCTCCTCTCCCGACAACCCCTGACTTTGATGATGGCGCCGGTGATCTTTAAAGACCCTGCAGCTTTCGGCGTCCCGACTAGGCGAAGTATCTGCGTGCGATATGGGCCAATGATGGCGCTATCGACAGAGGATTCGAACTCGACCCCTTCCGTATCCAACCGGACTCTCTCGATCTCAACCTCGATTTCATACGGGTTTTGTAGGGTCAGTTTGAACGTCGCCGACTCGAACGCAACCAGAGTGCTCTCTACTGCAGCCTTGTCGGGCGGCTTCAGGAACGGGTTGTGGATCAGAGGATCAACGTCTTGGGATTGGCGCGCCGTAGATGCACCTTCGAGCTCACTCTTCTTATGCTCAATCGGTGCCCGCGTCCGGGGCAAAGGCTCGAGCTTGACACCCCTGAGGAAGAACTCGTCCCAGAAATCGGCCATCATGTCGCCCATGCCAAGCCGCTGGGAGAGGCTCGATGTCTTCAGTATGTTGGTTAAGAGGCGCACCTGTTCGTCCCGAGATATTATGGGTGCGGCATCCTCTCGCCGCGGCCCTGGGGCAAGACCGCTGCCCGCAGTCCGCAGCAGGTCACTCGAATACTTCAGCACCCCGTTAAAGTCCGGCAGTGCCTCGGAGAAGTTAATGCAAGCCCTGAGGATGTTGAGCTTGAGCGCAGGTATCCCAAAGAATCTTGCCGCTGCCTGTTTTTGTATCCTCACGATGGCCCCGTCGTCAGTATGATCAGTTTCGATCTTCTTCGTTGGCGATACGAGTGAGTCCATTTCGAATGAAACTACGCCGTATGTCCTGAGCAAGAGCCCTAGAAACACGTCAATCGACTCTTCAATGTCGCCCTCACCAAGGTCCAGGGCTGCAGCCCCGGTCGTGTGACCACTGACACTATTCAGCGCAGCGAGCCCTGCAGCAGGGTGAATGCCAACCTCAGCAGCACCACGCGTCCTGGCTTCAACGAGGCCTCCTATCAACACCGAGACCAACTCCCGAATTACCATGGCCTTTTTCCTCTGATAGCCTAGTACGCCGAGGACAGACGCGATTCCTGATAAAATTGCGATTCGATCGACTGGGCTTAACATCTCGGTCGATGAGTTGGGGAATGCCTTGAACAACATGTTGACGATAAGTGTACGAGAGGGAGTCACGGTCAGCCGAGGTGATGAGTTCAAGACTTTGGTCGGCGCCCTCCCCAGGACCAGGAGTCCAAGTGTGTCGGCTTCGAGACAACCATCGGTCAGGTGAAGTGCAGTCAAGGTCCTGGAGCACCTGATGATAGCCTCTGCCATTGGCAAAGGGGGTAAATGCTCGGCCGATATCCTTGAATACAGAGCAATTATGCGGTCTAGCAGGTCAGGCAAGATGACTTGCAAGTTTCTAAACCACCGCGGCTGGTTTGGACTCGCGTTCTTCTCATCCGCTGCCATGGCCGCTGCTGCACTGGCAGAAGCTTTTTCAGAGGTCGGCACTAACAGCACCGAGGGTACCTGAAACTCAACGCCGGCCCAGCCCAGCAGCAGCAAGCATATCACTATCAGCTCCAGAGCCTTGCCGTGCCATACGTGATCATTAATCGACCTAGCCACGGTAGCGCCCTCGGTGAGGTGGTTCAGCGCATCTGGCCATCGTCCCGCCTGCAGGTATAACGACCCCAGGATGATGGTCACCCTGCCTTTGCCTTTGCTCCTCCACCTCTCGTTGAGCCCGCCGGAACCAAACCCCTGCATGGATATCCTGTCCTGACTGACTGTCCTAAAGTTCTCAGTGGTCCCAGGCCGTATTGGGTTGGATTGCTCCGGCGTCGGAGGCCCAGAGCCAAACTCTGATGAGCCATCGTCCAGATTCGGCGTATTTGAGAGCCCGCTCTTCACCGGCGTAGATGGCCTGATCGGCGTTGAACCTGCCGATCCAAAGCCCGACCCTTTTGGTAGCACAGGCATAGACATGCGGTTAGTTGCGGCAGCTGAGCTCGAGCGTGCACCGTTGGTCCCCGCAGGCAATGAGAACTGTGAGTTCCGTCTGGCGTGCATGGGTTCCTGGCCATTTGGCTGTGCTGTGGGTATCTGGCCCGGGGAGTCAACGTAAGACAGAGCCTCGAATTGCTTGGCCATTGAAGTCATCTCAGCCAGCAACTGTGACGATATATCGCACATGACCGTCTTCATGGTCGTTCTCTTGCAATCCTGTGGGGGTGGTATGGTCGTGATGTCTTCTGGGATCGGGACGTGTCCGTCGGGACTCTCGACATAGTCAAAAAGTAACAGCCTGTGCACGAGTACCTTGGGGAACTGGTCGCGTAGGTCCTCCAAGTCCTGGTACAAGCCCCTAAGGTTTCTTTCGGTGGTGGTCCTACCCCCTTGTGACTGTCTCTTGCTGAGCGTTTGGCGGTCGATCTCAGAGGCGTCAGCGACAGCAATGACGACAAAAGGCTCGCGGTAGAGGTCGAAAGGGGTGAGGGTCACATAGGACGGGTGAGGGTAGTGGGTCGTGAGCTCGTAGAACATAGCACCGTCGGGGAACGCCAAGGGCGAGAACATGTCTACAGAGATGAAGCAAAGGTCAGCACTGCAGTTCGGTCCGGTAAGGATAGACACTAAAAGACTTCACGCACTCCTGTTCGGCCGGCCATCTGGGCTGATGTCGCGCAGCTGAACCACCTGTTCGGCGGCCAGCCTTTCCAGAAAGGAGGCGAAGCGCTGGCGTCTGATTTGGCCGACGGGGAGGACCAGGGCCTTTACCCTCGCCGGAGCGATGGGTAACAGAGGATCCGCGCTCATCCTCGGGGAGCTGTCATTCCTTCCTTGTCTCTAGTGAACGCGGTCGACTTTTATAAGCAGGTATGTAGCGGGCCGTCGCATTATATGTCTGCAGCCCAAGACACGCAAAGCTACCAGATAAGCTTCAGGGCTCGGCCTTAGTTCGTGTCCTCGGCGGTGTACTTCTAATGTGAATTGGAGCTGCACTGAGCTTGCAAGTCGCCGATGCGAGAGCAAGATGTCTGTCAGCGTCAGCCAGCAAACAATCAAAGCGCAAGATAATTGGGGGAAAGAGCCGCACGATCAGCTAAAAAGACCTGGTTGGTCTCTAGGATCAAATTGCCGAGACAAGCAAATGTCTTGAAGGTGTAAATTGCTTGCTCCATGCATGCATGCAACTAGTTCCGCGATGATAGGGATGTCAGTACTGTGCTAAGTACACAGTAGCACTAGCATCTACTCAGGCGTCCCTTCCCCACATTCTCACCGTTTCCTACCTACCCTGTAGTGAAACCTTGTACAAAACCAAAGCCCCTCGCATATCTGCTACTCTATACAATAAGATTGCTTATTTCTCCTCCTCAGACTATATCCTTATGCATCTTTTCACTTGAGGAGACGGCCAGGAATCAATGCTCCCTATTGACCGTGTTTAATTGAAATTCAAAATTCAACTGTGGTCACTATCAACAATCCCTTCAGCTATAAACACTGCTTAATGAGTGACGAGAATCGAACTCAGAACCTTTGTACATGAACCAATGACCCGTCCTGGTACCATGTCCAGCTGAATCCACCTTCTTCGCTCTGCTCACTTGCGGTATTGGCTACCTATGTAGCAAGGAGGTAGGTACGTAGCTAGGTAAGTAGATACAAATGCCACTACATCTATAAACACTGTGAATACCATTCGTTGGATACCTTGCATGATCCAGAAGAACAGCACTTGGGTCCATTAAAGCCAGAGCTGCCAACGGAGAAAGAGATGTCAATAATAAATATCACCCCCTTGTTTTATTTTGGGGAGAGAAAAAACTGTCAACTTACCCTCCACACTGCTCGTACAGAGCCGCACAGCCACCGCTTGGAGGGGGAGTAGAGCCGCCGCCGCCAGTGCCACCGCCGCCAGACCAGACAGCAGGGCCAGGCATGGGAAACGACCTGTAGCCATTGTAGACCGAGTAGTTCTCGAAAGCTGGGTGGTTCCTGGAGTAGCCGCCAGGGAACTTGATGGTCGGGCCTGGTCTGCCGTTGCCGCCGTTGACCACCTTGATCTGCGCGCACGAAACGTAAAACTCGGGCTGGTTGACGTGGCTTCGGTGAACACCTGCGTGGTCCCAAAAGAATGGCTGTTTAGTAACCACTCGCACATACACACAGACTAAACATTCCAATTCCTCATTCAAAAGAAGTCGGGTGTGTCTAAACTCACCGATATGCTCAACTCGGAGGAGATATTCTCCATTAGGAGTGTCCTTAGGGATGGTGAACTCCATCGTGGGCTTCTCGTACGTGCACCAAGCATCCCGACTAAAGTCTGCGCCTTGACGGCAAACACCAGTCTCGTAGATCTTGAACCAGTCACCGTCGCCGCGGTAGCTCTGGGCGGTGCCCGGGGCACGAGACATGTAGGCCAGACCGGGCCCTGGGTGGAACATGGTGCCACCAGCGGCAAGCCTGAAGCCGACGCGAGTACCGGCAGCGACCTCGGCCGTCTGGGTGCGCCCGGCGCTGTTGAAGGCGCCCTGGTTGCAGCGCATGTCATCCATATCGGGGGTTGAGTTGTCCCGAGTGTCGATCCATTTGATCGGGTTGTAGAGCGTGGGACGAGTAGATTGCCGAACGTACTGGTAGGCGTTGGTCTCCCGGCCGTTGATGATGAGCTTATCAAACCAGTAGTGCGCGTCGGCCCCGTATGCCAGAATGGCCACGGCCACGGTAGCGAACCCGAGCTTCATGATGAGGATTTGGTGAGTGAGTTGGCAGGGTCAGAGACTTGGGTTAGCGGGCTGATGACTGAAGAAACACCAAAGATTCGGTCGAAGGGTTGATGACGAAAACATAGCCTATATATAAGACACTTCTGATGGCTGACAATACCTTGTACATCTCGCTTTCGGTCTCCAAATTGTTTTTGTTTAATTCCTTGGGCCGCTGCCTCTCCAATTTTCCATCATGACCTCTCGCTGTCTGCCTCGCCGCTATGGCGATTTGCTTTCCCAGTCAAGGCGCCTGTGTCACTACGGAGTGTCCAAGACTGCCAAGCAGGTTGTAGGTGGCTCGCCAGCGCCTGTTAATTAACTTACTGACCCTCGGACTGGATCATGTTCATTTGTTTGCGAGTGAACGGACTGTAGTGGTCTGCGTTGCCCTTGTGAGATTGGAGGGAAGCCATCTCGGCGTTCGTCTGGGCAATGCTGGGTGTAACGATGACCACATGGACTTGAGGTTTTCCATCTTGGCCATGTCGGGACGATCACGTTTGTAGCTGATGGTTGTGTTCCAGAATGCTACCCAAAGCATGGAGACTCGACTGACACGTGTCTGGGGACAAAAGTAGTATGAATTTGAACCCGGGCCTGATCCTCAAGCACTTGTCCGCTTCTCTCTAGTCTCCAATATCATCGGGATGAAGCGCTGCTATTTAGGTATATGAGTGTGGTATAATATTCAACCAAAACACTATATAGAGTTAGCACTACCAGACGGCACCGACAGTGAAGTATGGGTATGTAGCATTGGCGAAGCCACCTACGATTTTTGACAGGCCGGCTCTTGCCTGTCAGCCAGCCGTGAGTCTGGGTCGCCGATTTGTTGGATGCACGATGTAATTACCAAATGGAGCCCAAGGAGGCAAGATCCCCGATAAACACGACATTTCTCCGTAGCTTACCCCGGATTGTAGGCCGCCAAGTCCTGCGCCTCTGCTGTGGATGCATCACATCCAAGTAATATATAAATAGACTTCCAACGATGGACAAGACAGCAATCGGCCCTACTGAAGTCTTCTTTTTGGGATGTTTTGACTGCACATGGTCAGATTCGATTACGTCAACTGCTAGATATTATACTACCAAGTATTGCAAATTCAGATCAACATACATCTTCGCAATACGAGAATCAGGGGTTATGCCGTCTCAGCCGCTTGATTCCTGGGCTTGGTCCTTTTCTGACGCCTCGTTTTTCTGCTCACTCTCGACTATGTCGACCGACAGGCTAGCTTCGACAAAGTCCTCTAGCTCTTCGGTCACCGTCCGTAGCTTCTCCTTGACCGCAGTAGCGCCCTCGAAGCCGACAATATGGCGGGCGGGCGGATTTTCGTGGCCGCCAATAGCCGTCAAGGCGTGCACAGTCTCCGTCACAAGCTTCTCCACAACCTGGGGCGGCAGCTTCGGGTACCGAGAGACCACCCCCTTGTGTGAGGGCTCGATGGCAGTTTCGGGGTTGGCATTCACAACGTTGATAAGCATATCTCGTATAGAAGGGGCCGGATTGGCATCGCTATCGTAGTATGGGAGCTGAGGTGTGAAGGTAACGCGGTTTGTGAGCGACTGTATTTCCATATTAGGCTGCACGATAGTCACTTTGACATTGAACGGTGCAATCTCATAAGCCAGCGAATCACAGAAGCCCTCGAGGGCCCAGGTTGAGGCTGTGTAAATTGGCATGCCTGGGGTGCCTATGTGTCCGCCGATGGTGGTGAGGATCATGATGTGTCCGGTGCGTTGTGCCCGGAGGTGCGGGAGTGTAGCCTTGATGAAATTGACCTGTGAGAAGAAGATGGTTTCGAACTGATCTCTCACTAGGTTCTGGGTGATTGCAGAGACAGATTGTTCTTCGACGGTGCCTACAACAGCTGCATCATGGTTGGTGGAAGTGTCAACGTTGCGCCGGTTATCAATCAGCATGGTCGCTGCATATCTTGGTACTTTGTTCGGATGCAGCCCCGCCGTTGCTAGCCCTGGCTACGGCAATGGTGAAGAGGAAAATGAAACATGACCAACCTTCGAACTTGCAGCAAAGCAGGATGTCTATACGGCCAAAGGCCTGGATGGCTTCAGCAACGGCAGCGCCGCATGGGCCCATAGCACGGCCATCACAGCGTATACCTCGGATCCGGTCCTTCCAGCCCTCACGGTCCTTGCGATTGCTCTTGCACTCGCTGATGAGATCACGAAATTCGGCGCTCCGAGATTCGTCTTCTATCTCCTGGGGTGGCAGACATGCCACCACATAGTCACCATGGGCCAGCAGAAGGCGAATAAGACGTATGGCCAATGGGGATAACGACTCGGTGATCAGCCATGTCCTCGGCGAGTTGTGTGTAGCTGTTTGTTGGATTTCAAATCCAGTCGTTAGCCCGCGACTTTATTTCTCAAAGCCATGGGACCGATAGCTAACGCCGAAGGGGTGCCTACGAAATGAAGCTGCTGGTGGTGCATGAGATTGTCTGCTCGCTCCAGCCTCGGAATTCTTTCGTTCCGCCATATTTCGGCAGGAAGAGCAAGCTCGGCGAGTTGGCCCCGATTTTGGCGAGGGAAGGAAGAGCAAGCTACAAAAGAAGCGAAAGAAAAGAATAGAAAAAAAAGGAATATATTGTCAAAGTTGTCGTTTTGCCGTCCCCGCCGACCAATACCCGAATTAATCAGAACCAGCAGATGAATCGAGTTTGGCCGGTAACATGTCCCAGTAGTAAAGTTGTTTGTACGCGCTAGAGATTCAACGGATGTTCCCAGGTGTGCAGAAAGATTGCTTTCATCTTGACCCTTTCTTCTACATTTCCGGGTTGTGCTCGAGATGTAAAAGCCGAGAACCACTCCGGAGTGTTTTGTTGTCGCAAATGCTCAATTACCCAAGATCGTTGTCAGCCGGTAATCAAGGGAATGGGTATGATCAATTGCCGAAAATTGATTTGTACCCAAGGTACGGGCCGCAGTCGGCTGCAATCAGCTAACAGATCCTCCATAGCCTCATTATTGTGCAATTAATTCAGATTCAATATCAGAGACAAACTTCGACTCTAATCCAACATGCCGCCTCAACTCAGTCATTACACTCTTGTTACTATACACGAAACTATGAACGGCTAGTGAAAAAAGACATTGTGAAGGCAAGGTGTTGCAGTAGAGACCTTGGCATCACATGACCGGAAGCGCTTAGTCAGCGTTGAGAGCACCTCAAAATCGCTGCCGCGATCGTTAGCCTAGATAGCGCACCCTGCCTGGATACATGGCTCTCCTACCAATCATTCAGGCTGCACGTGTACGTTAGTGCGCGTCACAAGGTGCTTAAAGTTGTAATTTCTAGGCACAATACCGACGAGCCAACCAAACAGGGCTTCACTTGACCAAGACACAACCCTACAATTATCGATGAGGATGTCAACCTACTAAGTACCACAAGTGTAAGGCACAGAGTATCCTGGGTAGCTTTTATATTTAGACCCCGGCTGTCGATCAATTCATTAATTAAGTTGCCATGGCGTTTGGATCAGTTTGAAGCAGATAGCAAAAATTCAACTGTCTTTCAAATGCATATAAATCATACACATATACCCACCAGTATTCTGCGCGCATAGGCGCAGATGTCGCAGTACCCCTACCCCACCTAAAAAACGCAACTAGCGACAGGCTAGCGCACTGTCCCGCATTCAAGCTCCAGTGGAACCCCCATGCCCAGCAAAAAAAAGCTTCCAACTGTAGTAAATGATATTTAAATTCTGTCAATTCAGTGAGTCACGTCATCGTAGAACTGCTGATCCGGGACCGGCCCGATCTTTGCACAAGCGCGGGATAATCCCAATACATTTTTGCTTGCCCGTATGGTCCGGCAGGTTTGGGAGTGTGCTGTTTGACATTGGTTGGAGTAGTCCTGAATGCATGATATTTTGACAGTTAAAACAGGCGTACCCCTCTTACCATATCGACTCTGAAGCTGCTGCCGTTCTGTTTGAGACAGCATTGCTTGCCCCTCATACACTTACTACCGCGGTCTAAGAAAAAACAAAACAAAAAGAAAAACCCAAACTAAAGCCTATGTGGAGCTTCTGCCCTTTTCTTCGCTCTCAAACATATCGTATTTGTACCTGCAGCTAGCTCACAGGACCTCGAACCAGACCTCCGAATCGGCACGCATTGTTGTATGACTCCGTAGATGACTCTGGCACACACTGTCACTATTTGAGATCTCAAAAAAAAAAAAAAAACATAGCTTGAAACAAACGTCGTTCAACCCAGGTGGTTTTACGATTGACCAAGCTTCGAGCCACATATATATCCTCACTTCAACTCACGGACTCCATACAAACAAGAATGCCCACCAGAGCTGACATCACATACTTCGGTGCCGGCCCCGCCGCGCTACCCACCGATGTTCTCGAGAAGGCTGCCCAGGCCCTGCTAGACTACAACGGCACGGGGCTTGGAATCGCCGAGCACAGCCATCGCTCCGAGCATGCGACAACCATCATCAACGAGGCCAAGGCTGACTTGCTCGCCTACCTCGACGTGCCCGAGGCTGCCGACTACGACGTGCTGTTCATGCAGGGCGGCGGCACCGGCGAGTTCGCCGCCACCGTCTACAACCTCGTCGGCGCCTGGGTCGCGCGGCAGATCAAGGCCGTGGGGCTCGAGGGTGAAAAGGACGACGCCAAGCTCGCCGAGGCCCTGAGGCCAAAGCTTCAGGACCTCAAGCTCGACTACATAGTCACGGGCGGCTGGTCGCTCAAGGCGTACCAGGAGGCCCAGAGGCTCGTCGGTCCCGAGCACGTCAACCTCGTCGTGGATTCGCGTCCCGCCAACGGAGGCAAGTTCGGTACCATCCCGCCAGAGTCCGAATGGAAATTGTCCAAGGACGCTGCCATGGTGTACTACTGCGACAATGAGACTGTCGATGGTGTCGAGTTCCCCAAATTCCCTGACGTTCTGGCGCCTTCAGGAGGGGAAGGCCCCCTAGTTGTGGCAGACATGTCCAGCAACATCCTGTCGAGGCGCATTCCGGTCAAAAACTATGGCGTGATCTTCTTTGGTGCGCAGAAAAACTTGGGCTCGACTGGTGTTACTGTCGCGGTTGTGAAGAAGAGCCTGCTGCCCCCCACGACGCTACAGCCCTCAGCAACATTATTAAGGAAGCTCGGCCTGCCTGTTGGCCCTATCATACTCTCCTACGAGACTATTGCAAAGAACAACAGTCTATACAACACACTAAGCATATTTGAGTATGTATAGCCGATTTCCTAATCAAGCAGTCATCATATATAGTACTAACCATTTCTTTTTAGTGTTTACATCGCGGGTCTGGTTCTCAAAAAACTGCTCGCGACCTACCCTGCTGACAAGGTCGACGGCCAGCAGGCTGTGGCGGACAAGAAGGCCAAGCTCATCTACGCTGCGCTGGACGCACACCCAGAAGTCTTCCGTGTAGTCCCAGCGGAGAGTGCCCGCTCAAGGATGAACATCTGTTTTCGTGTGACCAAGGGAGGCGAGGCCAACACTGATACGGCCGAGAAAGAATTCTTGAAGCAAGCGACCGCGCTGAACTTGACTGGACTCAAGGGCCATCGTAGTGTAGGAGGCATCCGCGCCAGCAACTACAACTCTATCCCATTGGAGGGCGCCGAGAAGCTGGCCAAATTCATCGATGATTTTGCCAAAGCCTAGAATGGTCAGAATAAAAATAAGGAATATGACAAAGGAAGCAGATAGAAGGCTCCGGTCGGCTATTTTGTGATTTTTATCATATTGTATCAAGTAAACGATGAAGCGGTCAATTAAACCGGCGCCTCGCAAAAACATGGCGTGACTCTCCTGTCGAATGTCGATTCGTAGAGACTTGTCGTCATTCTACCGACGCCATGATACTAAATAGCCACAGAATTCAGGAAGAATAACTTGACACGTAGTACTATAAGAGTTTTAATAATATTAGCCAACAACGGAAGAGAAGAAAGGTTGGCCACGCAGGTCAGCAAGGTTGAACGTACTGTAAGAACGGAATCGTCTGCGCCTGAATCGTCATATTGCGGGACGTAAACGTAGAGGATAAGGGCATGATCATCAGCAAAGCATGCAATCACGCGACCGTCAAGGCGCCCGACGCTGAGAACTTTGCTCAAATCTTTGCCGTCAACCCGGACGCTAGCCCACTTGTTTGGGCCAGCCTCCCTAAAGCGCGTGCTCGGGTGGTCCTCAATCGGAACTGATAGTTGAGCCGGATCGAGTTCTGGGTTTTCCAGCCCGCTCCAGACGGACTCGACGTCGAGAGAATCAGTCGCGATGCGCAGGCGCAGAGACCCGTGCATGTTTGCGCTCAACTCCAACTTGGGGCCGTTGACTGACGACGTCGTGGCCGTGGAGCCAATGTGTGATCCTCCCGCAGCCCCGGATGTCGCATGCAACCCACCTCCTGCACCACTGCTCGATGAAGCCGTCATTGCCAGCTTGGTGAAGCGGTCGCTGATGGCCTTGAGCTGCATCAGAGGCGGCAGCTGGATGTGGACGTCGGGCTCGCGCACCTTGGGCTGCATGATTGTCTCTACTGTTTCTGGATGCAGCACGCGCACGGGTATGTCCTGGGTGATGACCTTTTCGCGCTCTCGCTTCATAGTGAGTTCAAGAGATTCTTGCATGAAGGAGGCGTCATCGGCAAACGGATCATCAAATCCGCCTCCGGCCCTGGACCTGCCATATCCTCCAAAGCCGCCACCCGTCCCTCCCTGGTTTGGTGGATTTGTGGTCGTCCGGATGGTCATGGACAGGAGTGGAATTCCGTTCTTCTTGGTAAGGCGTAAATCGGCATCGGTGCTATTTATGGCAGATTTGAGTGCACGCTGCAGCGGGCCAAGGGGCAGCTCGAGATTGATGGTGTTATTCGCCTCGGCTGACTGAATGTGGTAGTTCTCGAAGATGAGATCCATAGACAGTGTGCTAGACTGTGTCAGCCTTGGAAGCTGAAGCTGAAGCTGCGTTATGGTATATCAAAATGGCCACCAACTTACGCCCATACTTGCGACCCTTGGGCCGGAATCACAGTGAAGCGGGCCGTATCATCGTCAAGCCTCACCCAAGCAATTTTCTCCAGGGAGCTGAGAGCAGCTGTCAACTCTGGCGATAAAGTGTCAGCCACACAAGGAAAACAGGCGTTGCCACAGGTGAGCTGTCATGTAGCGTACTGGAAAAGGTGCGTATATTCTTCAGCTCAGTCTTGAACCGCATCTTGCGAGCGGCACAGAGCCTGGCGCCAACAGGCTTGGCTTTTCTGTCATGGAAGGCCCTGGCACAGGGGGGGAATTATCTGACAATGCAGCGGGATATGTAGCATTCGGACGCGAGTTGGTTTCAACAACCAAACTTGACGCGTCGTTGCTAAAGATTCGGGGGTGATGCCAATTGCGGGGTAGCTAGCACTCGACGATCTCCCGTGGCTCGAGCGCTGTAATCCTTGCTGAGGTACAGCTCGACCCCGCCACAACCCCCCCTCTACTGCTGCCATGGCGAATTGACGAGACCCTTACCGAAAGTATGTCTGCACCCTTCAACACCTATGATCTTGAATTCATTTGGTTCCAAATCACCAAGCCTCTAAAGAAAAGACCTCCAAGCTTACCGTGGTAAAGACATTCCGTCCCGGTAAGCGAAGGGAATGAAATAAATTACATCTTTTCACGGCGCATTTAAATGCGTCGTAACACCCGCCCGTCATGCCATGACTTCCCCATTCTCGCTTCCAAGGGTCCAAAAGTTCATTGGATCTTCCCCGTATTCTGGGATCACAATACGTTCCATCAACCGAGGCTCTAGCTGCTGAAAGACTCTGTCTTGTTGTGCCCACCACCTTTCATAGGCTCGACGAGCTACAATCATCTTTTCGACCTTGCTGACTGCTGTGTGCTTTTCTCTCAGGCAGCAGAGTTTGCCGAGAAAAGATCGTGGCCGTTCTTGCCAATGTTCTCTGGCATAAGCATGGCAGAATGTGCACACTTGGTCGAGTTTTCGGCCTCGCCAGATCCAGCGACGCTTCGCCCCTACGTCAGAACCACTGTTGTCGTTTCCGTGCGCCATCGAGCTTGGTTTATATGCTTCGATACCACAGCTCGAACCGGTGAGCGCGTAGGGCCTTTGAGGCTCGAGCATTGGTAGGACCGGATGATAGCATCTGGTCTTTGGTCAGACAGTTCCCTTCATATGATCCTTCGTCCGGGATAGGTTCGTATACCTGTGTGACATTGATGCCCGGCATATCGGACAAGCTGGCGGCTGCTTCATTCCGAGCCACTGCTTGATGCAAATCGAACCGAAGACATGGCCACAGGGTAATGAGGCCATCTTCTCGATTTTACCATTTGCGCTCGGCTCTCCCACGACCTCTTGGCATATTAGACACTCTTGGATTATTGTCGTTGTTTCCTGGAACTGGCTCTTTTTCTTGCGGAAGCTAGAAGCCAGAGTCCTTGAGCAAGAAAGTATTTGTATCACCATAGTTCCCAGAGCGGTACCGGTGCGTGCAAGCTGAAAGCCGTCCAAGTCAGGGGAATGGTGTGCCCGGCTGCTGATGTGATATGCGGTAGATGCGCCTGCTCCTCGGATAGCTAGGAAGTGTCACTGTGGTCTCAGACCAGCTGGAAAAGGCCCCGACTTTGAGATACAAACTGATGCCAGAAGTGTTTGCAGCCCAAATACGATGAGACTTCTAGGTTGTGAGAATCGGGCTTTGCGCACCACAAGTAGAGTACAAAAGTCTTCAAAGCGGTGCACACAAGCTCATGAGGGTTTAGCTTTAGCCCCTTTCCAGCAGCAATAGCGCGTGACTAACATGCTCCGTCGGGTTGACAGTCAGTAATTAAGTTGAAATAGGGCGGTCATCTGAATCTCGTGCGTATCATCAGGGCCTTTAGTTGAGACTCCCGAAATTCCAGCACATGCCACGATATGCTTCGTCTTGAGTTTCTGCATATGGCAACATAGTAGCCTGGTCACTGTGATTCGAGATGACAAATAAATGATCTTTCTCGGAAACAAACGCTGTTAACTCGGTCTTTAAAGTTTGTTCGATATTAAGTGTGACTAGTTAAGTTTAAAGTGATCGAAGCATTGCTCTGCGTTGTATTATTCACGAGCGTCAGCGGTCGCTTTCGCTATCACTGTCATCTATAAAGCCCTGCTCGAGGCTTCAGGTACACATGTGTCAGTAAATCAGTCACTCATCAAGAGAGGTTCAGAACGTCCTCCTCAGAGAAGACCCAAAACATACTCTCGGCTCAACCTCCGTGTCAAGTCTGGCCTCTGGTTTTGACTGGACAGTTCGGACCTTGTCCGTCCATTATCAATAACATCCCCAAGTTCCTCACCAAGCTCGGAGTCGTAGTCCTCCTCTGAGATATCCTCCCTCGAAGCACCACCCATCACGATCGCATCGTGTTCACTTCGCCATGATGATGGGTTGAGATAGCGGGCAATGCTGCCTTGCAATCGATGGCGGATGGAAGAGGTGCGGTCTGTGATGGAGTCGAGCGGGATGTATTGGCTATATCGGTTCTGGTAGCGCTGCCATATTGGAACGACGACGTATGATATCAGGAGGAAAAGGAGCAGCGCAATGACCGCCGGGACGATCAGTGACTGGTCGTGTTTATCAATTAACAAGTTTACATTACAAGCGGACAGACCGAGGGACAGGATAGTATACCTTTATGACGGATATGGTGGCCCCCATCGGGGCTGAGGATATGGCTAAATGAGATGTTGAGTAGTCTGCTACCTTGTTGCGATCCGAGTCGCGTCGCGCAGGACAGAGTTAAAGTGGATCTGGAGAAAAGGCGAAACAGACTGTTGGATTCAACCAAACGGCGAAGATTCATGGAAGGACACCCCAGGACCAAATCCTACCTACCTGGGGGAAAAAAAAAAAAAAAAGAAAGCAGGCTCAGCGCAACGGCGCACAACCACCCAATAGAAGTGCAACCGCGTCTGGGATCCAAAAAGGTCGTGCAATGAGACAATATCTAATGTAGCTTTACATTGCCTAGCATTGTGACAAAGCTAGCTGCACTTTCAAATGGCTGGAATTGAAGGTAAGCTACACATAAGATTGACGCATGTATGGTGAGTTCTGACAGACACTGTGATTCGTCCCAAGGCGCTCGGCAAAGTCAGAACCAACGCTTTCGTCATCATTCTGGAGTGACACAGCTAAAGGAAGGTCGGTCCAATAATGGCGCGGGCCAGGGCAGATGTGGCTTGACGAGCCTGTCCGTTTCCAATTCAAGCCACATAAGCGGTCCGCGGACACGGAGACTTCCACCTGATTCATGGTTTGGCCAGGGCTGGCTGCACATGCCGTATTAAAAGTAGAGATGCTTCCGAAGGCAGGCAGGTAGGTGCCCTCAGGTGCCTTACCTTTCCGCGTCTAGTCTAATAATTAGGAGTTAGTGTACCTTGATAGATTTGCAAGATAGCGACTGGATGCAGAATTTCTTGAGATGATCTTGACCTGCTCAAGATTTTGATTTGGTACCTTTTAGTTATTACCAATTTCGGAGAGATTAGACTGGATGCTACATCGCCACGCAATATTGATACCTGAGCCTGTCAGGACCCTGAATATGTTGTCCTTATAGGGTCATATTGTGTGGAGTCGCTTTCTGCTAAGTATTCCCAATGGATACTGTCAGGTTGTAGGTATATTGGAAGTGTGGACGAAAACAATGCCACCATACCTGGTTAGCGAATATTATCCATCTTCCCACCCCTTTGACTGATCGATCGCGAAAAGCCCTAATTTGGGGTAGAAATCGCGTGTTTTCTCCTTGACAAGTCGGTGGTTTTGATATTTCTTGAACTGGGCGACAGTCGTTCCGCACGGACCATTGCGTCTCTCTCTGGGGAACCCTTTGAAGCCTGTTACCCCTGACGTGTCAAATATGGCACAGGGGTCCTGGGCTTCCCAGAATTAAAGCCCAGCAATGGCAGTTTCAGAGCCAATCTGGACTCTGCATCTCACCTGATGATCCAGGATAGAAATGGAACCTAACCACGCTTTTGAGGTACGGATCACGAAGTAATTTTGGAGGCACGCAGGGTACTTCAAGTAGGGGGTATGGTAATTTTGGTAGAATTGTTGGCGGCAGTTTAAATGAGTTTGATGAATAATTATTTTTGCGCTGTCAAACGGCGAGCTTCCCGATGTCAAAAATTGAATCAGGTTTTATTTATTTTCATCTGTACCACTACTGAACATATGTAAGCATGGTCTGATACAGTGTTAGGAAACAAAATATTACCTGGGTTGCCCTATACTTTTATGCTGATCTGGTTTGCCTGATACCGTTTATGCTGAAGTCGTTGCGGTTCTCAAGCGGTATTTGGTACTGGCAGCGAACGCCACTTCCAATCCACCCCTATCTCCAACCAAACCGGGCCTGGATTGAATTTAATTTTGGTGTGGTCCGTCCGGTTCGCTACGCCTGTGGACTCCAGCTGGCTGCACGTTGCATGCGATGATTTCGCATTAGGCGGTATACCTAACCGCATTTTGCGCTGCAGGCACGACATTCTGGTTTGCCGGGCTGTTGGCTGCACGCGACCCATGCTCTCGGAGACTCGACGGCGGCACGCATTCTACCGTAGTAGGTCTTGGTCGGTTGGTCGATTCCACTCAAACTGATTTGGTTGATTGTCTGTCCCTTTTTCCTGACAAACGTCTGCACGACCAGAAAAGTATAAAAAAAAGTAGAAAAATAGAAAGACGTGTCAAGGTGCGTTTCGGTAGTGCAGTGCGCATGTGTGCAATTGAGCAGGCATTCCCCTCAACGGCCGTTCTGCTTGATTGATGCAAAACTATGTACACTTAAGTCTCTAAACAGCCCCGATTCATGCAGAATTCCCTTCCCTCATAAGCTCCACCAGCAGGACCAGTGAACGATACAGGCACTACAGAGTCGCCAGGGTCGCCAGGGTCGCCCTAGCATGTTCTGTCTGGCTACTCGCCACCCACCTGCACCCCTTCGACCATAATCCCACTGCATCCAATTGCCCAATACCAGTACACAACCAACAGGCAGCTCCAACCAGAGAGGGCTTTGACGACAATGCAGGCGTCAACAGCAGCCCTGTTTCTGAGACACGAATCCTTGTAAACCTGCGGCTTAGCTACCCACATCGACCACACCCATCATCGGCCGCCGTCGAGAGAGGGGACTGCCAGTTAGACAGATAGAGAGAGAGAGAGAGAGAGAGAGGCAATAGACGACGTACAGTACGTCCGGCAGTGCTGGTAGAGGGGATTCGGCTGTTTCAACCCACACCCCCTCCCTACGCGACCGGATTCGCCATGTCTTCAACCGACAAGTCCTCGAGGCAATCCTCAGGCGGCAAATCCTTTTTCTCACGAAGCAAGAACAAGGAAAGACGAAACACCAGCGACGACTCCAACGGCCGCTACCTCGTAGGCGGCGACCAAGACCATGCCAGCATAATCTCGTCCCGGGCCTCTTCGCGACACCAACGGGACTCTTCAGTTGTATCCATAGATGCCCCAGACTCACCGAACCCGGGCCTCAACCATATGGCTGGTGTTATCACCTCCATTCCATATGACAACGTTCCACCGGACCGCCGCTCCCCCATACCCACCGAATATCTGCCCAAGGGCGACCAGGCACCTGTGCGCCGCGACCCTCTGCCGCACCAACTGAACAAGGCCGGCTCCGACTTTCATCAATATCCTAATTTTGAGAGCAACTCGATGGATTACAATCGAATCTCCCACTCGTCCCAAGGGCCGCGAGTAGTCCCGGGCTCCAACGTCACTATGGCTTCCACCGGTCGCCAGACTCAGTTCCAGCAGTGGGGCCCGGCCCGGGACAGCGGCTTCGGGGGTGGCTCACACAACTCACGATATAACTCATACGCTACATCGGCAGGTCGTAGTTCTGCCGACCAATCTAGTATATATTCTGGTAAGGGCTTGCCATGTCCTGCAACGGATGCTGCTGGCGCTTGCGATCGGCCCTCGAACTGACTTGAACATGCGCTCTTTACAGCTTTACCTAGCGCCTCGTCCCAAAGTTCATATCCCGTACAGTCTCCAAGAGAATCCCACCGGCTCACTAAGTTCCCCGGGTCTCCCTCTGCTATTTCTCAAGGTTCCAGCGACGATTTCAGATTAGCAAAACCCGACGATGACCACATAATCGAGCAGATGTTTCTTGCTTTGATGCAAAAGCGCGGCTGGCACAACCTCCCTGATCAAGCTCGCCGGCAAATGGTTGCATACCCTGCCGCCAAGAAATGGACACTGATTTATCAAGATCGTTTGAGCGAGTGGCAGGGTGAACAGCGCAGGAGGCAGACCGCAAGACCGGGCCAAATCCAAAGCTTCGATGTGACAACATTTTCTGACGAGGAGGGGACGCCAGAGTGGTACGTCAGGAAAGTTATGGACAACAGCCTGGACACCAAGCTACTCGGAAGCCTTGAGGTCAGCCTGCGAACCCAGCAGATCAACTGGGTCAAGCGTTTTATAGAATGTCAGGGCCAGGTGGCTTTGACGAACGTGTTGATGAAGATCAACCGCAAGACAGCATCAGGACCGGCGGGTGTGACCCCGGATGCTAAAAACGACAAGAATCTCGATCGGGAATACGAAATCGCCAAGTGCCTCAAGGCTCTGATGAACAACAAGTTCGGCGCCGACGATGCGCTCGCCCACCAAAACGTCATTGTCGCCCTGGCGACATCCCTGATGTCTCCGCGACTTCATACCCGGAAGCTCGTTAGCGAAGTCTTGACGTTCTTGTGTCATTGGGCGGATGGCGAGGGCCACCTCAAGGTCATACAAGCGTTGGACTATGTAAAAAATCAGACAGGGGAGAATGGCAGGTTTGATGCCTGGATGAGACTGGTCGAGGTCACCGTGGATGGCCGAGGCAAGATGGGCAGTCTGGTCGGCGCAAGTGACGAGATGCGCAGCGGCGGCGTTGGCGCGGAAAACCTTCTCATGGAGTACGCTGTCGCGACGCTCATACTGATCAATATGATTATCGATTCTCCGGAGAAGGACCTTCAGCTTCGGCTGCACATCCGGGCCCAGTTTAACGCATGTGGTATTAAGCGTATCCTCACCAAGATGGAGGCATTCCAATATGACCTCATCGACAAGCAGATCGAGCGCTTCCGTTCCAACGAAGCCATCGATTATGAGGATATGCTGGACAGAGAAAACAGCAGTATCAAGGATAATGTCGAGGGCGAGATCAAGGACCTGAACGATCCAGTCCAGATCGTCGATGCTATACAAAGTCGACTGCAGGGGTCTAGGACGCATGACTACTTCGTCTCGGCTCTCCAGCACCTGCTTCTGATTCGGGAGAACGATGGAGAGGAGCGCCTTCGGATGTTCCAGCTCGTGGACTCGATGCTCAGCTACGTCGCGATGGATCGTAGGCTGCCGGATATGGACCTCAAGCAGAGCCTTAATTTCACGGTGCAGAGCTTGTTAGACAAACTGCATACGGACTCGGAGGCCCGGCAGGCTCACGACGATGCCCTCGAGGCACGGCAAATAGCGGATGCCGCTATGGCCGAGAGGGACGAGGTGAAGGCGCAGCTCGAGCTCGGCGCTGATGGACTGGTGGCAAAGCTGCAAAGGCAACTAGACGAGCAAGCCAGGTTCATAGAAGCCCAGAAGAGACAAGCGGATGGATTGAAATCAGAGCTTGAAAACCTGCAAACTATCCGTGCCAAGGAGGCCCAGAGATACGAACTGGAGACGCGAGAGCTGTACTTGATGCTCCGGGATGCCCAGGACGTCGCGGCATCACAAGCCGTCAAAGGCGTCAAGGCGGCTGGCAATGACGAAGCCGCTCGTGTACAGCAGCAAGGGATCCTTGACCGTGATAGGCTTATGGAGCGACTGCAGATGCAGATTGAACGACAGAAGACGCAGTTCAAACTCGAGGGCAGGGTCTGGGGCGAGGCAGCCGGTCCATCGGACAGGCTTCGTGCGTTGCGGGAAGAGATGGACGGGGTTGGTGGCGATCCGGGCATGGACGAACAGGAAGATGCTGTGTCGGGAACTGCACCAAGGGACTTGACCAACAGCATGCTCGGGAGCGTCAAGCGCCAGACCCGGGTCTCTCGAAAACCTGTCAAGTCGTCTGCGAACTTGGTTCCAGGCGCGGTTGCAGAAGAGGATATTCCCGAGGAAGACGACGAGGACGTCATTTACGAAAAGCCACGTGTTGTAGAGATCAGGAGGCCGACCGTCGACCCCAAGCAACAGGCTGGTCTGCTCAACGAGATTGTCGGCAAAGTGAAGAGATATGACGGCAGCGACTCGGAAGATGCAGAGGATGGTGTTACTACCGGCCCAACACATCCTAGCTTCGAGTCTCAAACGCCTCTCACGCCCAAGGATCAAGAGCCTCCCAGGACTCCAAAGATCGAAGTCACACCGGCCATGGATGGGGTCGTCGGTACGGCCGCGCCACCACCACCACCTCCGCCTCCTCCAATGCCAGGACAACTCCCCGGGGCACCACCACCTCCGGCGCCTCCCCTACCTGGCACCGCCGGGATACCTGCACCACCGCCGCCTCCTCCTCCTCCTCCTCCACCTCCTTTGCCTGGCAAGGGCATGCCAGCACCGCCGCCGCCGCCACCACCACCACCACCCCCTCCTCTTCCTGGCATGAAGGGTATGCCTCCGCCGCCGCCTCCCCCAATGCCAGGGTCAATGTCGGGCCATTTCCTGGCAAAGCAGCCTGGTTTTGTTGCGCCTACAATCGGGCTGCCCGTTGTGCGACCGAAAAAGAAGCTCAAGGCGCTGCATTGGGACAAGGTCGACGCGCCATCCACAACGCATTGGGCAGCGCATGCGCCGTCTGCTGAGGAACGCGAGGAGAAGTACCTTGAGCTGAGTCGTAAGGGTATTCTTGATGAAGTTGAGAAGCTCTTCATGGCCAAGGAGACCAAGATGATTGGCAAGGGGCAATCACACAAAGATGACAAGAAGCAGATTATTTCTGCTGACTTACGGAAAGCCTATGGTGAGTTAACTCCCGTGTTCCTGCTGATGCCAATCAAAACATGTGTTGTTCGCTAACCGAACTGTATAGAAATTGCCTTTGCCAAATTCTCAAGCTACTCGGTTGAGAAGATTGTGCAAATTATTATACACTGTGACAAAGAAGTTCTCGACAACAATGTGGTCATGGACTTCTTGCAGCGAGAAGACTTGTGCAATATACCCGAAAACATAAAGAAACAGATGGCACCGTACAGCAAGGACTGGACGGCGCCCAAGGCCACAGAAGAGTCACGTGAACTAGACCCGGCGGAGCTTACTCGGCAGGATCAGATATTCCTGATGACTGCCTTTGACCTCAACCACTATTGGAATAGCAGGATGCGGGCACTGGCTCTCACCCGAAGCTTCGAGCCAGATTACGAAGAGATCTCGGAGAAGATCCGGCAGGTGGTCAGCGTGTCCGAGTCACTGAGAGACTCGGTATCGTTGATGAACGTTCTTGGGTTGATTTTGGATATCGGTAACTACATGAACGACGCCAACAAGCAGGCGCGTGGTTTCAAGCTGAGCTCCCTTGCGCGCCTGGGCATGGTCAAGGACGAGAAGAACGAGTCGACTCTGGCCGACTTGGTGGAGCGAATCGTTCGGCAACAGTATCCCGAATGGGAGAGTTTTGTCACGGACATCGGGGGCGTCTTGACCGCGCAGAAGATCAACATCGAGCAGTTGCAGACGGACGCAAAGAAGTACGTGGACAACATCAAAAACGTGCAAAGAGCGCTAGACTCTGGAAAGCTCTCAGACCCGACGAAGTTCCATCCCCAGGACCGGGTATCGCAGGTGGTGCAGCGCTGCATGAAGGACGCGCGGCGCAAGGCGGACCAAATGTCACTGTACCTGGAGGAAATGGTGCGAACGTACAATGACATAATGACGTTTTATGGAGAAGACCCGGCAGACGAGAACGCGCGGCGCGACTTCTTTGCTAAGCTGGCGCTGTTTGTCACCGACTGGAAGAAGTCACGCGAAAAGAATGTGCAGCTCGAGGAGACGCGACGCAAGAACGAGGCGAGCATGAAGCGCAAGCAGGCCCAGTTGAAGCCGCTCGGCATCGGAGGCTCATCGGACGTCGGGCCGGTCAGCCCCAGCAGCGCGGGTGCCATGGACAGCCTCTTGGAGAAGCTGCGCGCGGCGGCACCACAGGCGCGCGACCAGCGCGACCGCAGGAGGCGTGCGCGGCTCAAGGACAGGCATCAGGTACGCATCGCGTCAGGCCAAAAGATCCCCGACCTCAACGAGATCCCAGAGGTCGAGGCGGGTCTGCAGACTGGCAGGAGCACGACGAGCTCACGTGCCACGGACGACGATGGAAACCTGCTGAGCCCCGACCTCGCGTCTCTAAGCTCGCCCAAGTCGGGGGACGAAAACGACGTGGCCCAGCGTGCGGCCATGATGCTTCAGGGCATGCGAGATGGCGAAGGCGCCGAAGATGCGGAGAAGCGGGAAATGATGCGGCGGGCGCGACGGCAGACTGCCGAGGAGGAGCGACGGGCCCGGAGAAGAAGGAGAGAACAAGCAGGCTCGACGATCAGCAGCAACGGGGGCGACTTGGAAGAAAAAGCAGAAGAGGCGGCGGGCGACGGGGCAGAGGACGCGAATGGGGGGGACACGCCGACGCCGAAGCCGGAGCAGGAGCCAGGGTCCGAGTCAGAGCCCAAGCCGGAAGCCGCGGTGGCTGCTGCTACGTGATGATGATGATGATGATGATGATGAAGGGGCGGAGATGCTCTTCATTGTCAAATATATCTGAAGTGCAAGAGTATTGATACATGACCGCGTCACGTCATGTCATATTAACCCATCATACAACCGACATCTTCGTACATAATGTTTACTGCATGCCCTTCTCTGGGAGAAGGGCCGGGGGCCGGAAGCCATAGAGGAGATTAGAAGGGTCAACGTCCAGCATTCAGGTACGGGTCTTGCATTTAAGTATCTAGATACCTGCCTACCTACCCAGCAAAGAAGGATCCCAGGGCGAAGGGGAAGATGGGCAAGTTTTTTTTTTCTTAAAAAAAAAAAAAAAAAGAAAAGCTAAAGCCCTTCGTATAAATAACAAATATTTATTCAGTGGAAGACGCCCTTTTGCTGTTTGTCGTCGCAACTCGACGAATGCCTGAACGTTAGCTGAGTCGCTTAAAGCAGTTTTGGGGGCACCCCCACTCCGGCGATCTTTATGCCGTAAACCGAGCGAGTACAGCAGCTAAAAACCCCTCATCTATGGAGCCAGCCATATTAGCCGATAACGCAGGGAATAACATGTCAACTCCAACAATAAAGTAGAGAGAGCGAAGGAGAGAGAGAGAGAGAGAGTGTGTGTGTGTGAGTGTGTGTGCGAACCCCCACTTTGGAGACTTGGAAATGCGGAGTATTTGTCCGACAATGAAAGTTGAGCATGTAGGGTGAGTTGGGAGTTAGGGCAGTTCAATATAAGTTGGTAGTGATGCGGCGACTTTTGGTGATGGCCCGCATCAGTCGTCGTGTAACAAACCGGTTGGAGTTGAAGACTATCCGTCTATCCATTCTTTACTTGACTGTTGCTACATAACATCACAAGTCTGCGGAGTTGGAACTGGACGACAAAACATATACAGTAAAAGGAGAAGAGAAAAAAAAATAGATGCATCAAACCAACGCAGCATAACGCCACTAAAACAAAAACAAGATAACAATGGACGCAAAGACCGGCATGGTCCTCGGCTACGAAGGCCGCCACCCCTTCAGCAAGGTGCAACTGACGGACCGGTCGTCGGTGCAGGAGCTCCTGCGCACGCTGTTGGACCCGCTGGAGCCCTTCTTCTCGCCGCGCAGGGCCCGGGTCCGTTGCCCCGGCGCCACGGCCGTGCGCTTCGACCAGGCCTCATCCGACCTCGAGGGCCTCGCCCGCCCGCTGTGGGGTCTTGCGTGTCTGCTGGCCGGCGGCGGCGAATACCACGGCACCCAGTGGTGGGTCGAGGGGCTCAAGGCCGGCACCGACCCCGAGAGCGACGAGTACTGGGGCTACCCAAGGGATAACGATCAGAGGATGGTTGAGATGTGTCCGTTGGGTATGTTGAAACCATGTTGGCAGGAGACTGGACTGGACCAGTCCTGGACTTGGGGGGCCGCCATCAGATGTTTTGCATGGTTGACTGACTATGTGAACTTGTGTGTTCTTTTTCTCATTAGGATTCGCACTGGCTGTTGCGCCTGTATTTTGGGAATCCATGTCGGCCAAAGAGAGGGATAATGTAGAGAAGTGGCTGGGGAACTCGATCAACGAAAAGAAGTGAGTGGCATGTTTAGTTTGCCCCCTGATCCATCAGCATGAGTGTAGATAGATATAGTTTTCACTGACATGAGCTACTCGCCCCCTCTACAGCATGCCCAACACAAACTGGCTGTGGTTCAGGGTGTTTGCAAACCTGGGGCTCAAGAAGAATGGCGGCAAGTTCTCGCAGGAGAGACTAGACAGCGATATCGAGCACCTCAACACATTCTACCGTGGCGACGGATGGTCCAACGATGGACCTGAAGGAATACACCGTAAGCATTCATTAAGGATCTAACCCCCTCCCCCCTTTGTATGGTTTGTTCGTCAGCTAACCGAGACTGAAACTCCACGCCATCCAGAGATGGACTATTACTCTTCCAGCTTCGCCATCCACTTCCTCCAACTCCTCTACGCTAACCTGGCGGGAGACCAAGATCCTGACCGTGCACAGGAGTTCAAGAAGCGTGCGCAGATGGCCGCTCTGGACCTGATCCACTACTATGACCCCGAAGGCCGCTCCATCCCCTTTGGCCGCAGCGTCGGCTACCGCTTCGCCATGGTGTCCTTCTGGGGCGCCCTGGCCTACGCCGACGTCGACCTCCCCGCGCCGCTGACCTGGGGCATGGTCAAGGGCATCGTGCTCCGCCACCTGCGCTGGTGGCAGACGCAGCACGACATGTGGAGCCCCAGCGGCACCCTGACCGTCGGCTACTCGTACCCAAACATGTACATGGCCGAGAACTACAACAGCCCCGGCTCCCCGTACTGGGCCTGCCTGGCCTTCATCTGCCTCGCCGTGCCCGAGTCCCACCCCTTTTGGTCCTCGACCGAGGAGGCTTACCCGGAAGCGCTCATCCCGGCCGTGAAGCCCCTGCCGCATCCGGGCCACATCATGAGCCGCCTGGGCGGCCACACAATGCTCCTGTCGTCGGGACAGGCCTGCAGCTACCCGATGAAGGGCACCCACGCAAAGTACGGCGGCTTCGCCTACAGCAGCGCCTTTGCCTACTCCGTGCCTCCGGGCCTCTTCACCCTCGAACAGTACGCCCTGGCCAGCCAGATGGGTGTCTCCGATGACGGTGGCGAGTTCTGGAAGGCCCGGCGCGCCTCTGAGTATTCTCGGCTCGAAACCAGAGGAGGAGGAGGAGGAGGAGGAGAGGGGGACTCGTCGTCTCCGGTTCTCGTCTCCCTGTGGAAGCCCTTCCCGGACGTCGAGGTACGGACGCTGCTGGTGCCGCCCGAACCCGCCACGCCCAACTGGCACCTCCGCGTGCACTTCATCCACTCCAAGGGGGCCAGGGATGTCATGACGGCCGACGGGTCCTTTGCGGTGCGCAACGAGAACGCGACCAACGGCCGCTACCTGGAGCCGTACGACGCCGGGGTCGGCGAGGGCACACGGCCGCGCATCATTGGCAACTACGACCTGAACAGCCCGGACGGATGGGCGACGGGGTCCGAGGGCGCCTTTGCCGTGTCGCGCCTTGCCGGCGCGGTCGGGATCCGGGCCATCGAGCCCGTCGGTGCGGAGGTCGAGGAGCGCCGCGCCAACATTGTTAACGCGGACCCCAACTCGAACCTGGTCGAGAGCCGCTCCTGCATCCCGACGCTGCAGCACAACCTCAAGGGCGGCCAGAAGGCCGTGTACGTCTCGGCCGTATTTGCCAGGCCGGCCGGCCCCAACGTCGCTGTCGAGTCGTACCTCGACGGCTGGGACACGCCGCCAGAGATTCCCGCTTGGCTCAGAGACGAGATTGCAGCTTCACAGTAAACCCAGGTCTGCTTGTTGACAGTTCCTCCAGGCACAAGAAAGAGAAGGGCGGAAGAAGCAAAGTCTGTTGAATTTCTTTCTACTGTCTCCTTTAAAAAAAAAAAAAAAAAAAAAAAAAAAAAAAAAAAAAAAAACCAGAATGCAATCAAATTCAGTCAGCATAAAACTATAAGAATGTACATCTTTTTCCATCGGAATTATTACAAGCGCGTACCTGCAGCCAAGCAAAATGTAAAATGGCGCTGGAGGTCTATCAATACAAGAAAACAAGAGTACCTAACCTTCAAAATACCTCCGACCACCCCAGGAAGTGAGCAAAAGATAAACCTTTATCCCGCCAAGGCAGTCCAGGCGACCCACCCACCTCCCACCATAGCCAGAAACGCCGTGTATGCCATCTTATTTGCTTTTCGCTTCCTTGTCGCTTAACTTGTCATGGAAACTTCGTACCGTCAAACTGGAATCAGGTCATCATCTCTCTCACGCTACTTGGCCATGACATCGACGTAGCGCCCACTCTTCCGGGCCTTCTTGGCACCAGGCTTCCTTGGGCCTGCTGCACTCAGTAGATCATCAATGCTACTGGCGTTGCTCATACTGGTGCTCGGACGTGAGGGTGGTGCAAGCCCTGCCTCGCTGCCATTTGATGCTGTGCGCTGCAGCGTCGGCGGCGTGGTTCCCAGCAGCGAGGACTGTGATGCGTTTGCTGCCGCCACTGCTGCAAGATTCGAGCTGGAGGCCGACAATGAGAGTGGAGGTCCACGGGGCGGCGCGCTCGATCTCCCGCCGGGAGGTGGGGGAGCCATCATCCCACCACCTGCAGCTGGTGGCGGTGGTGTCCCTGCCGCAGAACGCGGTCCTCCCTTCGGTGGCGGCGGCGTCGATGTTGGAGTCGAGCCGGAATCTGATCCCGCCTTTTTGTTGACCCAGCGCTTGAGTTCCGGGTCAAAGTAAAAGCTGTTTTGCTCGCCTAGTTTGGCTCTGACGGCCTTGGGCTGTTCGGCAGCCAGATCCTTCTTTGCAGAGCCACCGCCGAACCAGCCTCCAAGCCAGCCCTTTTTGGCCTTGGCAGCCTTTTCGGCCTCGGCACGTTTAGCTGCAGACGAGCCATGTTAGCCAACTATTATACACTCTAGCAATGCACACTAAAATTTGACATGTCAGCTCTTACCGTCCTCTTCAGCCGCCTTGCGGAACAATTCTTGGTTCTCCTTTTCAATCTCCTCCTTGGACTTCTTGTTCGAGGTCGACGTCGATGCTATCGATGCAGAATCGTCCATGAAACTGATGGGCTTGAAATCATGCTTGGAATCGCTGCCCTTTTCACCCTCGTCATCGCGTGACATCTCTGGATCAGGCTCGTACGCCGGTGGTTCATACGGTTGGAAGCTAGGTGGCTCGTAGCCACCGGTCGAGGAGGGCTCTTCACCCTTGTGCTCAGAGTTTTCGTTTGACGACTCGTCGTTTGTCGGCATCGATGGGGGCTCGTAGCTATAAGGTGGCGGTTGATATCCGTACGAAGGCATTTCGGGTTCCTCGCTGGTCGTCTTCTTTTCGTCACTTGGTGACGCGCCATGTGCAGATCCGTTCCCTGCTGAATAATCAGGGGTATATGGCTGGTATCCAAACGAAGGCACCGGTGCGGACTCTGCTGGGGACGATCCAGAGTCTCCATAAGGTTTCGGTGCATACGAAGACTCGTTGTTAGACGTGGGAGCAAAGCCATTTTGACTGGTAGCAGGTGAGTGCAGCCCTGTCGGCTGGTATGGCGAGTAGCCAGACCTCTGGAATTCCGACGACCTGCGGGACGCCTCGGGAGAATTGCGGCTGTACTCCCCTGAGGATCGGCCAGCGGATGGAGCCCGCGCACCGTACGCTTGCTGAGGCTCATAAGGATTCGACGAGGCTGGCGCTCCGGGAGCGTACCGTGAGCTTGCCCTGGTGGCCGGCGGTGGCGGACCTTGCGATGCGGGAGGTGCGAACGAGTGAAGGCCCTGGGCACCGCCGCCAAACATCTCCATGCCGGTGGCGTTTGGTGGTGATGCCGGACGACTGATTGTGGGCGTGCCTCCAGCCACACGCGCAAAGGGACCCGCAGAGCCAGAGGGGTTAAGCATGCCGTTCTCGCTAGGCTCAGAATCATCACCGGCCACAAACTTGTTGAAGCGGTTCCAGACAGAGTCAGAAACCTTGCCCATGCTGGGCTTGGAAATCCACGAGTTCGACTCTTCCTTGGGAGCTTGCCTGAGGCGGTTGGCGAGGTTCTCCACAGCAGCCTCCAAGACGCCGTGGTGGTACGGCGAGCGCCTAGTCTGAGATGTGATGGCGTGGGCCAGAGACTCGCAGTACTGCAAAGCCTTGTCGGGGAACCCAGTCTCGGCAAGCGTCATGGCGTGCTGCAGCTTGTACGCTGCCAGATGCGGGCAGTTGACATCCTTGTTTCCGCCAGCTCCAAGGTAGAGGCCATACTCGTAGACCTCGCTGAGAAGTAAAGCCTCGGTCTCTTTGGCGAACTGATCAGCCTGCCTCTTGTGGTCAGCACCCACTAGCACAAAGTGCGAGGTAGGGTCATCCAGGCCACCAAATACGGTGGCACTGCGTGCAAACAGGTAGCATATATGAGCAGCCTCTGCCCTGCCGTAACCGGCCAGGAGGTTACCCAGCGAATTGATTGCCTGGGAGTCGTTGTTGCTCCTGTTGCTCAGAATCAACCCGAGTGTCTCACGCCACTTGTCAAGACCGGCAAGAGCATCGGTAGACTGTCCATGGACGCTGTTGGTAGGCATCAGTTGGAGACCTGCTCTGGCATGCACAGGAACCAGCTCATCGACACACTCCTCGTGGTTTCCGGACAAAACTTCATACAAGACGGCCAAAGACTCGTTGTTGTGCCCGGGGTAGTTCACTTCCTTGCGGACGAACTCTTGGGACACCTTCTTGTACAGGTCTGGCGATACCGTGTTCGCAATGAGCAGAGCATGTCCCCACAGGCGTTTATCAGCGGCATCCCATACTGCCTTCTCGCGGTCTCCCCCGAGCAGACTTCTCCTGATCTGCTCGACGACTGCAGAGTCGACAGCATCGGACTTCATTTGCGTGGCGAAAGAGCCTTGAAGGCCTGCTGAGTCCTGTCCCAGCGTGAAGGTTGTCGTTGGCTCCGATAGAGACTCGTCAAGACCAGGAGATAAGATGTTACGAACAGCCTTGTCAACTGCAGGCGAGCCCTCTAGAGCTCCGTCATGTTCGATGAAGAGGCGCAAGATCTTCCACAAAAGCACCCGCTCTTCAGTTCGCTTGTCCTCCAAGGTGGTCTGAGCGCGGAACGAATTTACCGGGTTGTTCCTCTCCAGATCCTCGATGCCGGTAGTGAGCCAGGCTACAACCTCCTTCTTCTTTGACTTGCCTCTGAGAGGGCCCGGGAATTTGCCAAGACGCTCCTCCAGAGGTTGGATTTCCTTCATGCTCTTGATTTTGACTTCACCTGGGCTGCGAAGTATCATGGGCAAGGTCTGGTTGATACCATACCTGGGAACATCCTTAGGGAATGATGTCACGATAGCGCCGCCAACGCCCCATCGGACAATCGGCGCGCCCTTCCACCTCTGCAGCGGGTCATGCTCGCGACCGTCGGTAGGAGGAACAAGGTTGAGGTTCTGTGAGGCCCTGCGAGGTCTAGACGGCATGGTCATGGGAGCAGATGCCGGTGCCGGCGTCATGGGTATGAAAGAATGCGTGGCAGAGGTGGCAGAACGAGGTGAGGTAGGATCATGGACAGAAGACGGCCTAGGTACTGGTTCCGTCGAGTTCACCGCTCCCCTACCGTACAATGCGCCAGGCGACTGAGTGTGTGATCGCGGCGGGGGTACAAAATCGGATCCATGTGGTGACAGCGTTGACTGTGCTTGAGATTGCGGCGTGTAGCTCGATACCCTCTTTGGCGGTGACAATGTGGCATGTTGCTGCGCAACCGTGACTGGCGGGGGAGGTGTTTGCCTGGACCGTTGGGACATTTGAGATGGCGCCTGCGGTGGTCCCGTTACTCCTTGCGAAGATGGCCGACTGTGTGATGAGGGAGGAGGGCCCACCTGGGGGAGAGTCTCTTCATCAACCTCACGGGTTGAAGGCAACGAGGGCATGCGGCTCAGTCTCGGCTCGTGCATAGCAGAGGCGACACGCCGATCGGGATGAGCACCATCCGCTTGAGCTGTGCCAGCTGACCTGGCACGATCATGCGAGATCTCAAAGTGAGCCAGCGGACTAGAAGTCCGAGGCTGATGGGGCAGCACTGGGGGAGCAACTACCGAATGAGACGGGGCATAGGTAGCACTTGCTGGACGATTACCCGTCGGAGCTGGAGAGTACCTGTTTGATGCCGGTGCAGCAGGTGGAGCAGGCGAGTACCTGCTGGCAACGGCTGCGGGAGGGACGAATGGTGCCGTCCCAGAGCCAGACTGCAGTGCAGCGTATGGACTGACACGCTCGGGTGCTACGAGGCCGCCCGTCATACTAGAGGCCGCTGCAGGAGGTGTGTATCCAGCCTGTGGCGGCATAGACGTAGTCGGCGGTTGGCTGTAGGGCGTCTGGGGTGCTGCCGGAGTGGGGACAGACTGCAGCTGACCAGGAGCAGAACTTGGAGAAACCTGGGCTCGCATTTGGGGAGGACCGGTTGCATTGATCTGGGGCGATGGCATGCCGTGCAGACTGGTTCGAGATGCCGGCCTAGCACGTTGCGCAAGAGGAAGATCTGCAAAGAAGCCCTCGCCCCCAGACTGAGACCTTTGGGGCGGCTGCTTTGCTGGCGACACTGGTTGACTGGTACGTCCTGGGGGAGGCGGTGACATAGGGGCAGAAGAGGCCCGGACTCCAGGAGGGCCAGGTGGGGGCTGAGATGCGCCTACCAGCGGAGACTTTTGCTGCGCAGTGGGCCGCTTTCTAGGCTTGACAATATCAGCCGGGAGGTCGTAGGGTGAGGTGTAGCCGCCCTTGGATTTGTCGGCAAAGCTAGCGGCTTTGTTTGCTTCTGGGCGCGGTGGAGGAGCACCAAACGCCGGGGCGGGTGCAAAAGGAGTTGCAACTGGTGGCTGAACAGCAGCCTGGGGTACAAATGGCGTTTGACCGGGATAGTACTGGCTGGAGTTTGAGGGTTGACGCGAGGTCGTCGGCGTGTTCTGCGCGGGAGTATACCTTCCATTCAGTGCAGGCGGTTGAGTAGATACAGCATCTTGCGTAACAGTATTTTGCTCAGGGGTATCTTCAGCATCGTCGAGAAAACCGTCGTCATCATCCCCGAAGAATGCAGCAGGATCAACTTCCTTCGAAGGATCATCGAGAATAAACCCATCGTCATCATCATCGTCAAAAGCAGCAGCCCACTTAGCGGCCAGGTCTGCGCTGTTCTCCTGAGGTTCGGCCTCAGTCTGTCCAGCCGCACCTTCATCCGAAGCGGCCTTGGCCTCTTGCTGCTCTTGGCCTTCGTCAAGCGGTTGTTGCTGGTTCCAGAAGTCCCCATCTTCCGCGGACTCCTCCTCCATCATGCTCTCAAGACCTGTGTCAGCCCTGCTGGGCGAAGCAAGATCATCCAATGCCCCCAAAACTTGCATGGTAGATTTGCGCTCCAGGGGCCTCTCGGGCAAGGAACTGCCATCGTCCTCCGCGGTCGGTTTGCTAGAGTCGCCGATCTGAGCAAAAAAGTCATCTTCACCTGTCGTGTCGTTGGCAAAGGGGTCATGACTATTTTCTGTGGTTTTCGTCGAGTAGTCTGGAGCCTGCTCCCTGGAGATCAGTGGAACGCCCTCCTCATAGCGTGCATCAGGTGCTTCCGCATCGGTGGGAGATGCCACATCTCGGCGGGAGAACTCCTCAGTGGGACGATCTGACGTTGGGTTCTCTGGCTGAGCTTCTCCATCAAACAGTTGTCTTTCCGAGCTTTCGGCGGCATACTTGACAGGCGAGGCTTCGCGATCAAGTTCGGCCATAAGCTCCTCAGCTTGACTGGCGGGCAGTAGACGCTCCGGACGCTGTGACTCTTTTTGGATCGACTGTTGCATGGGCGGCACGACTGGGAACGAGTTGGTGCGGTCGGAGGGACCCAGAAACTTGAAAGGATCTGCATCTGTCTCCGGAAGACTCCATTCTACATCGTCATCGCCATCCCAGTTAGCCTCGTGCGCGACAGTACGCGCAAACGAGTCTGACGGAAGGTGCTTCGAGGGAGTCGATTTCGCCGCTGCCGGAGCTGGCTGGGGGGTGGCTTCGGATTCTGCGGCTAGTGTAGTTGCCTCTTGCTCCGTAGCAGCATTGGTCTGCTCGAGTTCGGGTTCAGTCTGAATGGATTCCTGCGAAGAAGGATCCTTATCTGCCACGGAGACATCAGCCGTTGACGGCGATGCATCTTCGTTATGGGCCTCTGGAGTTGCCGTCGCGGAAGGGGTCTTTGAAGGTTGAGTTGGGATGTCATGAGCAGCATTGGGCATAAACGCCGGGTGCCATGTTGAATTTGCCTCTTCAACAGGCATCGCGATGCCGTGTCTTGTGATGGGTTGAGGTCGAGCGGATGTCTAGAAGTCGTCGAGAAATCTGATATCAAGAAGGTAATGACTGTGAACAATGTTCGTGATCAGCACATCATGGCTCTCTTTATTTCTAAGCCCAGCGCTGAATTGTTGGGGCAAAGGCAAGGCAAGGCAAGGCAAGGCAAGGCAAGGCAAGGCAAGGCAGATAAGGTAAGGTAAGCAGGTAAATAAACAAGTGGTGGATAGTGGCACTTGAGAGGATTGGCAGTAGTGGTAGTGTCATGACCGTTCACGGCCCAACTCGACACGTTGAATAGATTGCAACTGCAGGCGCGCAGCTGGGCCAGCAAGGTAGCTGGATAAAAGAAAGACTCACATATACAATTGATGTCAAAGTACAAAAAGAGATGTATTAAACTAGTAAACAAAATGTAGCATTTCCATCGCCCAACGGGGTATGAGGACAAGAAATATTGATATGGAATCTAGAAAAAAGACAAGACACTTTTTGAGGGCGGTTGAGATGGCTAGACTTTTCTTTCTCACATTGAGCAATCTACTGAATCTCGGCGCTGACATTCATCCCATGGACTTTGGACAAGGCCGACGTGATTGAAACGGGAATAGCCAGCTGGCCTCAGTTCTCATTGGGTGGCATTTGCAAGTCGCTAGGCTTGTTGCGGATGCTTGCGGGTACCTCTATGGGACCCCTGTCGGGGTGCGCTGGAGCATTGTCGATGCCGTTGTTTGTTAACAGTAGTGACATCCACCGGAGAGCCCCTGTCGGTTTAACAGGTGGCAACAGCCAGGGATGTTTGATCACTTTGTTGCATCGCGTCCTAAGCATGGAGTCTTCCTATATTTTTAATTTACTTTTTTTTTCTTTTCTATCTGTCGGAACTATCGTATGGATATAATGACACCAAAGACTTCAGACCTGCCATAGGTGGACATTTCCGCAAACAACAAAGACAAAAACGGTAATACGGGTTGAGCTCACGCCGGGCGCTGACATCAAATCAGGACAGCTTGCAAAATAGACCAAATAAATAAATGGAACCGAGCGGTCATTGAGCTTGACTTGACTTGCATCAAACTGCACACGCCAAGCCGGATCGCCCCCTGGTCCTTTCCTCTGTGCGGTAGCCACAGTAGGTACTGTAGTGTAGTATCAATGGCTGGTCGCATTTGATGTCCATGTCAAAGTCTAGACTAGTTCGCGACACGACGCATTTGCCTAGTCTGTTGTTTTCCTATTTGCATCATATGCGTCGGAGGCAGTCCAGAAGCAACAAAAGTTCTCTTTCGAATATCAGTCTTTTTTTCCTTTGTTTGTTTCTCCGGTGCAGCGATTCTTTTGCATCACTGCTGTGCCAGTCACCCAACCCCCCCATCTTTGTTTCTCACCTAGCTTATGCGACGACGCAGCATGATCGGACCAAGCAGCTTCGCTGCCTGAATGCATCTTAACTGAACTAGTAAACCCTAAAGCCAGTCGAGCCGATCTACTACTGCTGCATCAATCCCGTGGTTGCTCGCCCACTCACACGCGCCCTCGCTTCCCGCCATTTTTTTTTAAAGTCTCGTTACCGACCCCGAAACCCCGGAAGTTGTCTACACATCGATAAATGCGGGATGCCGAACCAACAGGCCTCCAACCACCACCCAGCAAAACCGCCCGATTCCCCCGTCGACGATTCCGATTCTGACCTCGAGATCGACCTTCAGGAGCTGGACCCTCAGAGCACCTCGTCCCAGCAGCCGCTACGTGGCTCTGCCGAGTCCCACGCCCGCGACGCTGCGGAACATAGAAGCTCCCCTAGGATACCTCTGCGCAATCTACGCATGGGGGGTTTGCGTCGCTCGAGGGACCGTGGACAATATGGCGAGTTGGGACACCGAAGGGATGGGAGCAGCGACCAGTCTGACGGTCTGTTGACATCAGGGGACAGGGACGCCTCGAGCTCCAGGTTCGAAGACAGCGATAGGCACGGGGACGACGATGCTCCCCTGCTGCCGGACTCTGACCAGGGCCGTCGAAGACCTGGGGGCCACAAGCGCCTCAAGAGCATCACTGACGCGCTGCGGCTTCCCAGTTTCATGTCCGGCTCCAGCAGTGTTGCGGATCAGAGACAGCCGCCGCCAGAAGAGCACGAGGGTCAGGAGGATCATGATCCATCCGGCTCTAGGCTCGTCGCCGTTGGCTCAGCACCATCCTCTCGCTTCCCGCCAAACGCCGTGTCCAACGCGAAGTATACTGCATGGTCATTTTTGCCTATAACGCTCTACAACGAGTTCTCGTTCTTCTTCAACATGTACTTTCTTCTAGTGGCACTTTCACAGGCCATTCCAGCTTTAAGGATCGGCTACATATCGACATATATCGCCCCTCTGGCCTTTGTTCTCATGATTACACTGGGGAAGGAGGCCCACGATGACATTGCCAGGCGCCGCAGGGACAGCGAGGCAAACTCGGAACCATACACCACCATACAGTTTGACGACCCAGGGGCCACGGTGAAAAACGGCAGGTCGAGGAAGAAGCTAAAGTCTGCAGTCTCACGCAAGGCGCAACTGAGGCTTAGTGAGAGGGACAGACTGTCTGACATACAAGAGGAGGAGGAGTTGGCCGAGGGTGAAGGAGCTGGCAAGGGCGCTTCTTCCCATATCAGGGAGGTGGTGAAAGCGTCCAAGGACTTGAAGGTTGGCGACGTCCTCAGGCTAACAAAGGGCCAAAGGGTGCCGGCCGATGTCGTCATTCTACAATGTCTGGCCTCGGAAGCTACTGCCTCCACGTCGGTGGCCCCGAAGCCAGTTGAGCCTGAACTCGTGACTTTGGATGATGCATCGGTCAACGGGGGCGCATCTCAACCCCGATCCGATGGCGCCAGTGACGGCCATGGTTCTCAGGCAGGCGCGGGTGGTGAAACCTTCATCAGGACAGATCAACTAGATGGTGAAACGGACTGGAAGTTGCGTATTGCATCTCCTCTATCTCAGAACATGGCCACAGAGGAGCTTGTCAGGTTTAGGGTCACGGCTGGGAAGCCTGACAAGAAGGTCAACGAGTTCGTGGGAACGCTGGAGCTTTTGCCAAGCAGACAAGATGCCATGAGCCCTGGCGCGAGATTACCGAACGGGGATGAACTCGCAAACACGGCACCCCTTACTATCGATAACACGGCTTGGGCGAACACGGTCATCGCATCTAACGCGGTAACCTTGGCCGTAATCGTCTACACCGGGCCACAGACTCGTTCTGCCCTGTCAACATCTCCTTCTCGATCAAAGACGGGTCTTCTTGAGTACGAGATCAACTCTCTTACAAAGATTCTCTGCGCTCTTACTCTGGCACTGTCAATAATCCTGGTTGCTTTCCAAGGCTTCACCAACACTGAAGGTAACGTATGGTACATTAAGATCATGCGCTTCCTGGTTCTGTTTTCCACCATTGTTCCAATCAGTCTCCGAGTGAATATGGACCTGGGCAAGAGTGTTTACTCGTGGTTCATTCAACGCGACCCAGGCATGCCAGGAGCCGTCGTGAGGACCAGTACCATACCGGAAGATCTCGGAAGGATTGAGTACCTCTTGAGCGACAAGACTGGTACGCTTACCCAGAACGAGATGGAAATGAAGAAGATCCACATCGGCACGGTCTCATATGCCAACGAGGCAATGGATGAGGTGTCATCCTACATCAGGCAAGGCTTCCATGTCCAGCCAACACTGTCAGACGCTTCGGACAGTACTCAACTCGTCACACCATCATCAACATTCACCAACGCAGCAGCCAGTGGCACCACGCGTACCCGCCGTGAGATTGGTGCCCGAGTTCGTGACGTTGTTCTGGCCCTGGCTCTTTGCCACAATGTCACACCTACCACGGATGAGGAAGATGGAAAGACGGTCACTTCATATCAAGCATCATCTCCCGATGAGATCGCCATCGTGAAGTGGACCGAGGCGGTCGGGCTGAGGTTGACGTATCGAGATCGGCAGAGCATGATTCTCAGCTTTTCCGAGACGGGAAAGACTGTGGTCCATGTACGAATTCTCGAGATATTCCCCTTCACGTCAGAGGGAAAGCGCATGGGCGTTATCGTGCAGTTCTTCGAGCGCCCCAATGAGATTGGCAGTGGCGAGACGTGGTTCTATCAAAAGGGTGCCGACACCGTGATGAGTTCCATCGTTGCCGCAAACGACTGGCTCGACGAGGAGACTGCAAACATGGCCCGGGAAGGTCTACGTACGCTGGTCGTCGGTCGTAAGCGCCTCTCAGCGGAGCAATACCGCGAGTTCTCCAGTAGATACCAAGAGGCATCCCTTGCCATCAACGGGAGGGACGCAGGCATGCAAAAGGTCGTCTCACATTACCTCGAGCGCGACCTGGAGCTGCTTGGAGTGACAGGAGTAGAGGACAAGCTGCAGAAAGATATCAAGCCGTCCCTAGAACTTCTACGCAACGCCGGTATCAAGATTTGGATGTTGACTGGTGATAAGGTCGAGACCGCTCGCTGCGTCGCCGTCAGCTCCAAACTGGTTGCGCGTGGCCAGTACATCTATACCTTGGCCAAGATGAAGCGGTCTGACAGTGCTCAAGACCACCTCGACTTTCTACGGAACAAGACGGACGCGTGTCTTCTCATTGACGGCGAGAGTTTAGCTCTTCTACTGCAACACCATCGACTAGATTTTGTGTCTGTTGCAGTACGTCTACCGACAGTGGTAGCTTGCCGATGCTCTCCGACGCAGAAGGCCGAGGTAGCACGGCTCATCAGGGACTACACTCGCAAGCGTGTCTGTTGTATCGGGGACGGTGGCAACGACGTCTCCATGATCCAAGCTGCCGATGTAGGTGTCGGTATCGTAGGCAAGGAAGGACGACAGGCCAGTCTGGCAGCCGACTTTTCCATTGAGCAATTCCACCACCTCACCAAGCTTCTTGTCTGGCATGGTCGTAACAGCTACAAGCGAAGTGCCAAGCTCGCTCAGTTTGTCATTCATCGCGGTCTCATCATTGCAGTCTGCCAGACCATGTACAGCATTGCCATGCATTTCGAACCGGATGGCTTGTACAAGGTGCGTTTCATTCGTTTGCACTTCAAGCTGATATCAAACGGAAACACCTTAGCTAACCAAGAAATATCACATTGTTGCAGGATTGGCTACTGGTCGGGTATGCCACAATGTACACCGCGTTCCCAGTGCTCTCTCTGGTTCTCGACAAGGACGTGGACGAGAACCTTGCAAATCTTTACCCGGAGCTCTACAAGGAGCTCACATCGGGGCGGTCACTCTCATATCGGACCTTTTTCGTCTGGGTCTTTGTCTCGGTCTATCAGGGAGGCATCATCCAGGGCCTCTCGCAGCTGCTTACCGAGGTTGACGGTCCCAAGATGGTGGCAGTCAGTTTTACCGTCCTGGTGCTCAACGAACTGCTCATGGTAGCCATTGAAATCACGACATGGCATCCGGTTATGATAGTATCGATAGTTGGCACATTCCTGGTATATATGGGGTCGATACCCTTCTTGTCGGGGTATTTTGATCTCAAGTTCATGATTACATTGTAAGTTACCTGCACACTGGGCCGTCTTTACTCATTCTCACAACTGACGCTTTGGTTTTCTTTCACTTGTACAGGGACTTCTTGTGGCGAGTCTTGGCCATCCTCGCCATCTCCCTCATACCCCCCTATGTCGGAAAGCTTATCAGGAGGACCATGAAGCCGCCATCTTACAGAAAGGTGCAGGGTATATAGTTGGCGATGAGATATTATTTTCCTTAGCGTTTTCAGTACAAAGTATGTTTACTAGCTGCATTAGATGGCGTCTGCAGGTCGTTGGCGGGTGTTTAGTCTTTCCGTATTTGTGCACTGCTGCGAGCATAGATATCCTTCACGAAGAATAGCAAAACAAAACATGCCGTACCAGTTCTTGCTTGTGTGCTTGTCCTTGTATCATGTAGAAGAAATTCCATCGAGGAGGAACTGGCCTGCCGATTCCATTATACACAGCTGGCAATCCCTCAGCATTATCCTTTTTTGCCACTGGCATGCTGAGTAGTTAAATGCTTGATCTGCGTTTCTATCCATAATGCAAATGCCCACCGAGAAAAGAACAAGGACTTGTGCTTGCTACAGAAGACTGACACAGCCACAACTTACCATGTCAGCAACAGAGTTTCAGCAAAATGTCCCGGAGGACCTGGGACCTGGGCCACGGCCCGCTCAAACGCAACGCACAGTCCGGCTTGCGGTTCGACGCGGTGAACGCTGCCGTTCAACAACAGCCCGGCTGCTGCAGTGTCGTTGTCGCTGTCGTTCTCGCGCAGGAACGAGGAGCTCGACCGGGAGCGAGCCCGAGGGAGGGGCCCGCTGGCGGAAACGGCGGGGCGGGTTATTTTGTGTCCCGTTTGGTTCTTTCTCAGGGGTAGTTGAAGAAAGTTGCCAGTAGTGACATGCGAAACCAGAAAAAGTACTTGTCTCGGTAAGGGCTTTTCTTGTCCTCCTGTGGGGCAGTAGAAAGCGGGGGAAAGTAGAGCGACATGATCCAGTCGCCAGCTGCTTCATCTCCTGGAAAGTGATTGAGCAACGGGGATCTGCCATCAGAAACACTACAGCGCTATACTTTGTTGTCACTCGTTGTAGCGTTTTGAAGAGGAAAAGAAAGAAAAGGAAAAAAAAAAACACCTGCAGTCATGAGAAGAAATATCACCAGCTACACTTTTGAGCCACAGCTAGCTTTTAATTCTGTTTTCTTTTCGTCCGGCAACGTAGCAATAATTCAAAAGAAGTATGATTCCCGATAGCAATGACGCAAACCCCAAATAATTTCCAAGTCAACCGCTGCAGAACAAAACGCCGTGATCCGTGATAATACATGCACCAATAGTCCCATTACATTCTTTCAGTCCAGCTCAAACACGCCGTAGCACATAGACAAACCCATGGCCAACAGTACATGATGTTTATGACAAACAATCAAAGGACATGTACCTATTTCGTCACAGTCGCCCATCCTTCTCCCTTTTGCGCAACCTCATTTCTAGGAAGGATTGCAACCTCCCGGCTCAGGAGACCCCTGAGTTCAGGGGTAATGACCTTTACGACATCTTCTTGTTGATCTGGCGACTTGCCCTTGTTACGGGATGGGGAGCGAGGGTCGGTACTAGGCTCGTTGCCTGCATGGGCTCCTCCATTGGATGAAGACGACGCTATGGTGCTTGGTGAACGTATAGTTCTCGGCGATGGGAAATTCTTCTTCTTATCAATAGCCTCAACTAATCGTTGGAAGCGACGGAACAGAGCCTCCGCTCGGATTAGGGTAGACTCGAGATCCATAGTGCAGGAGAGCTCGTTGACTGAGAAGAAGTTGGTTAGCACACTGCATGGAATGTGACTGAGTTGAGGGCCCTCTAGTGCCAAACATACCGTATTTCAACACCTCATCGAAATGTTTAAGGTGTGTCATGATTACGTCGCGATGCTTCTCCAGAATTGCCAGCGCGAAGAACAGGTGGAAGCTGCTGGTCAGGTAGTCGGTCCAGAGAACCTCCCACAGATGAAGCACATCTAGCCACTCAAACTCACGCTTGTACCAAACCAATAACATCCTGAAGAAGAAGAAGAAGTTTGTGCTATCGGCCGACTGAAGGTGCGCATAGAGCTTGGGGTCCATAAACTGGACCAAGTGATCAAGCGCCAGCAATTGCGCACGCATGCCGGATTGGTCTCGAAGAAAGTTACGCTCCATACGATCCATAAAGCGTTGGAAACACCAGAACGCAATAGCATCGTCTTGTACCACGGCGTATATCGGCGCTAGCAGATCCGACATTCCTTGAACGTATCCCAGCTCCTGGTTGTACTCGTTGTACGTGAGGAGGAGGTCCTTCAACTGTTCCATGTGAACGTTGGTCCCTGAAGATGCAAAAGGGGAATCTGGATCGGGATGAGGTATGTTCTCCCCAGCGAAGATGGGCACTGTTCGATCTGTGCGGTGGACATCCTTCTCTGCAACCATGGAAACAGATATCAGTATCAACCCGTAAAAAAAAGCAGAGAACAACGGGCTCAGTGGTGTATTTTCTCACCTATACGTCCTCTTTGCTCCCTCCACCATTCGCCGGCTTCCCCCTTACCTCCCAAATCAACAAGTCGCTCCCACCAAGCCCCTTTAAGCTTCACATATCCGTCCCGTAGCGATGCAACCTGCGCTTTTCGTTCATCTGCAGTGCTGTACCAGTCATAAACTCCCAGAAGAAAGAGCCATGCTTCTTTACGCACGCCATCGTCCGGGTCTAAGCCGCCGTGAAATATTCTCTCTTTGACCTCGTCAACGGTGTACGTGAGCCGCCCGGTGCGCGCGTCAAAAAATCCTTTCCATTCGCTCAAAGTGACGGTTTTGCGTTGCTCCTCGAGCGACATGGCACCTGTGGCGCCCTCAAGCAACTCAAACTCGCCAACATCGGTATCCTCAAGCTCCATCACATCACGCGCTGTCCATATGCGTTGACGGCGGTCACGCTCGCTCTGTTCGGCAATACCCATCGCCCACCGCGCAAGGTAGATACGCGCGCTATCGAACTCGTCCTGAATCGTCTGGACTTCTGGGTTGCGCATCAGGCGCCGGACTTGTGGTGGCATGCTGGGATTTTCCATAAGATCCTGGGCCGCCTGGCGTGTCATGGTTGTCACCTTGGAGAACTTCTCCATGATGTTCCAACCTGTCTCCTTGACAAACTTCATAAAGGGATCCATGCCAGCATCTACAGATGTTGATGCACCTGCAGCAGTGGAGGATCCAATACCCCTGGCGCTGTCCCGTTTTCCGATCTGGCTGGGGGAGCTGCTCGTCAAGCTTCCACCAAATGCTTCGCTATCCTCCTTGCTGGGCTCTACTAGATAGATGTTCGGCTCGGCTCCGCTGCGCTCAACCTTAACGTAGCGACGGAGCCACCGTAACACTTCATCTCCACCCCAGAACATCTGTCCACCCTCGCCGAAAGGGTCGAAGCTATCACGCGTTATCTTCTTCTTGCGGAGCATGGTTGACTGGCACTCGCTATCGTGGAAGAATAGGGCTGGAAATGAGTCACCAGCTCGCGTGTTGATGATGACGGAACCAAACCACCAGCCCAGACTGGGCGGACGCACCAGGAGGCTGTAGATCGCCGAGACAGGGACGGCAAACGCATAATGACCTATCGAGCCACTATGTGTCGTTACTGTGGGAGGCGGAGGTACTAGGTAGGACTGTTTTGGAGGAGAATCTCCCTCACAAAGGTCGACCTTGACATAGATGCTGGCCGAGTCGCCAAGTGAGGACTCTGGAAGCCATGCGAGGAGCAGATCAGAGGAGGCAGGGTTGCTCTTGGCGGATGAAGATGAGGTTGGGCGGGTATCGTTGCGCGGTGGCTTTTGCTGCAACAATGCAATGAAGCCAGGAATGTTGTCCTTGGAAGAGGGCGTTGGGTGGATGTAAACCTGTTGTAGTATATTCTGGCGCGTTAGTACCAGGTCGCTAGTGCGTGTTACGTAGCCGAGCAGGAGTAGCTATTGAGAAAATACAAACTGGGCACTGAAGTCACAGACCTTGCTTTTGGAATACAACAGCTTCACCCCCTTACCAGACTCGGTATGGGTGATGGTGTTGTAGTCCCCTTCTTCGTCGTCGCTCATGGCGTAGTAGCTACCGGCCGGAGATGCCGGTCTTTGCGCCGAGTTGTTGTCGGATGGGTGACTGTTGGAGGTCATGGTCGAACGGCCGGGTGAGGCACGGCGACGGCCGTCAATTAACGGGACGAGAAGGTAACAAGAGGATTATGGTAGCCTCCGTTTTGATTACGTGCTACTTGTCGAGATTGGCATGCGCAAGACAAATTTGGTTCCGCGGCGGAGTAGTCTAGGATCAAGGAATCAAAAGGGCATGATGGGAACACCCCATGTGACTGTCGCGATAGGATGGATAAAGCGTCATCGGACGTGTCTGAGAGTTGCGTCTCGTTTATGTTTGCGGGGGTGGGTGACGGTGGTTCGATTGGGCGCCGCTAAGAATAAGAGCTGCCTCAGTGATGACGCCCTACAGTCAATGAAAGTTGCCCCTCACTGAGCTACCGATAGAAATGACGGGCATGCATGACTGCGGCCCCGCAATGTCACATGCGGAGAGAGGCGTGCCTTTGGAGAAGTACTGCGCTCCAGGATTCCGCACAATTCATAGAAGAAAGAGAGATTTAGGGTACATGGTATCAAAGTTACTTTTGTACTTCTGCATCCTTAAAACCAGGGTACCTCAGCTACCCCTTGGGTCGGTACCTGTATGGGCAACTGCGACACTAGAAGCTTCGTCGCCTTCAATGTATGCCTGAATAAAAGTTGCCTCATTACCCGGGCGCAAGAGGCGATCGATGATGGGATCACAGATTCAGCATGTGTACTATTTACATTGCTTTTGTACGTCTATTTGCAGGAAATAATTAGTTTTAGACCGAGACAGATCATGTCGGTTATGAAATTAAACTATCAGAATCCACCATATGCTTGAGAAACCCAGAGCGAACTGCTTTGTTGGCAGATCAAGGATTGCTCGGATGGCCAGGTCAGGTTAATGCGCCACCAACCGAGCTGTCACCTGGTTGGATCCAAACGCCGCGAGAATTTTAGACATCTGCATCATAAAACGGGGCTTTGGCTTTTTTTTTTTTTTTTTTGTATTTTAGTTAGTATAGCATGTAGCGATATGCATACATCCGCAGGATCAAATCAAGTAGAAAGGATCAATATATAATTTTCTACGAGCCACGCAATCATCGCATGCGAGGGCCGCGCGGCAGCCCACCCGCTCTTGGCCCCTGAGGAAGTCCACCACCAGAACGACCGCCGCCGCCACCTCCGCCAGAGTAATCTTGCTGGCCCGATGACCACGGCGAGTTCGAAGATACGTATGCCCTATCGTTACCACCGCCTGCCCCATAGCCACCGCCACCACCATCGTACATCCCACCTGGTGCAAACCTGTCCTCGTAGTCCCCTGCCCCGCCGCCACCACCGCCCCCGCCGCCGCCATATCCGCCCCCGGATGGCGCAGGCGGCTGAAATGGTCCCGATGAAGAAGCCGGGCTGGTCGTCCTAGCACCGCTGCCGCCCGCACCCCTTTGGAATAGTCGGTTCCGCAGTCGATCCTGTGCCGAGCCGCCGCCGCCGCCGCCGCCTCCCGGCGGAGGAGTGCTGCTGTTACCATAAGCCGTCTGGTAGCTTCCTGCCCGCTGACTGGGCAGTGGTCTAGCCTGCACCTCGTCTCGCGGGTCGCTTCCCCTCGCTGCCGCGTACGGGTTCATCCGGCCGCCGCTTTGCTGCTCCGCCCCGCGCATGGGCGGTGGCTGGCCGCGCCCCTGCCGCAGAGACTGCTGGTCCTGGCGACCGCCGCCGCTGTCCCACAGCGAGCTTAGCGCGCCGCCGCCACCTCCACCTCCACCGCCGCCACCAGAGGCAGTTGCCCCGTAGCGGCTACCAACCGCGGGCTGCGAGTAGACTGGCGCGACGGGAGGCGGGGCCTTCGGGTCTGGAGGAAGCCAGTTTGGGAACGGGCGTCCGTTTTCAGTATAGTATGCGCGTAGGACTCGGCAGACGTGCGTGTCGTCCTCTGTGTCACCGTCCGCCTCGCCGCCCAGCAGTGTGGTTCGGAGGGTTGTGATGCGTGAGGTTGTGGTCGTGAGGATGTTCGAGTACCAGGATGCCATGGCGGGCGCCGGTCCAGCACCCGACCGACAAGCGGGCGGGTATCGTCGTAGCGTAGCGCGTGGCTATTCTTCGTTCCAATTTGGGAGGTTTATGGTGGCTGGCTGAGTGACTGTTGGATTTCGTGAGAAAGATTGGACACGCGACAAAAATTGGTGTCCTTGGCAGAGGGGGAGGGGCCGGTTCGCGAGGATTTGATGACTAGGGTAAGAAAGTAAATTCCTTAGTTGCGGTGTATATTGTATGAAGCACAGTTTGCGTATTTTTTGCGCGATAAGAGTAGACACGGTTGTGAACTAATCCAGTCTGATTGAGTGGAAAGCGAGGTGGCAGGTAAATGCCGGTGGATATCTCAGCTATGTGCTACGTAGGGAGAATTGATTCTTCGGGGATTTAGACGGGTCGGGCACCGAGTCGAAATGCCTGGAATCCCATTGTTTCAAGTCGGATGGATTTGTACCGTGGAATGCCCCTCCGACCGGCGGCTGATGGTTGGTTGGAGCTTCTGCGCCCTGCACGCTTGGTCGCATGAGGTTATGCAGTGGCAACGTCTCCCCTGGCCGTGCCAAACACATTTCCACAACTAATTTTGGTCGCTGCTCTTTTTGTTAGTGAGCAAACAAGTAGATGATCTGAACATACTTCTGGGTATCTTTAGCATTGACGACAGTAATGTTCCCTTATTAGCAATACATTGCAATTGTACCAACAACAACCCAGAATCCTGATGCCGAATTCCTCCATCCCATTTCCCCTGACACTGGCCTGATCTAGAAAGCGAGCAACTTCTCTTTGCTTTGTCCCTCCGTCTCCTTCTCGAGCTGGACCTTCTTTCTCTTGGCCATGCGCACAACCCGTCCACGTTTGCGCTTGTCTCCGGATTTGCTCTTCGACTTGGTGGTCTCCTCGTCGTCGCTGACCTCATCGTCGTCGTCGTCCTCTTCCTCAGAGCCGTCGTCACTGCCGAGCCAGTCCTCGATATCACCCAGCTCATCCTCGCTCTCTTCAATGTCGCTGACATACTCGATGTTACCATCCAACTCTTCCTCCTCCTCTTCCTCCTCCGAATCATATTCCTCTTCATCGATTGGATTACCGTCTTCATCCACCTCGATTCCCTTATCCCTGTCCTTGTCGCGAACTCCATCGCCGTCACGCTCCATGGCCTTGAGAACCTTGCCCCAGATGGCCTCGCTGACATTGAGTGGCTGGTCGCCATATGCACCCTGGCGCAAACGCTCGATGAGCTCGCGCTCGATCGTCCGCTCGAGCTTGGCTGCCCTCTCGGCCTTGCGCTCACGAGCAGCCTCTCGGTGTCTAACCTTGGGCGCTAGCTTGGGAACAAGCTTCTCGCCGAGCCGCTCATCTTCGGCTGCTATCCTCCGCATTCGGATCTGCACTTGTGTGAGTCGGGTAAGACGCTGCTTGGCCTGTTTGTAAAGTGCCGTTAGCAAAATCGTAGACAAGTTGAACTAATTCATTCATGCGCGGTAAGTACCAACCTTGTGCTTCTGAAACTTTGGAAAGAACTGCAACTTCTCGTCGATCTGCTCAAGAGCCTTGGCGTAGTTGTTTGAGAGTTTGATACGCTCCCATAATTTACTCGGCATATGAGCCCTCTCAATAGTCTTGATATAGAGGTAGAGCGTGTCCTTGGTCGGGTGCGACCGGACCGTGGCATAACGCGAGTTGGCTAGAGGGCATGATTGCCTGTTGCAAAAGCCCGTTATGTTGTACTCATTCCGACAGAAGTTCTGGTTTTTCGTTGTCCTTCACGAGAAGACTGTTAGCAACATATCGACCGATCGACTGGGTGAGTGAGCTCATCTTTCACAACAGTCATCTTTCTTGTCACACACTTACGAGAGCTTGAAGGAGCAGAACTGCTGGTTGATGATGTTCCATATTATCTCGTCGGAAGCCATTGTGAACTGTAGCGTGAGATCCTCTCAAGACTCGCTTTAGTTAAAGCGAGGACTCCTTGTGTTGAAAGACGTAGTGGTGAAAAGAAGTTGTACGATGGTAGTTCTGCTGTCGGCGGAGGGGCAGCTGTGTCTAATCGCCTCCGAGAAAAAAAAGTTGGCTTGGAACGAACTTTTAGGCGGTGATCGATTTCAAAATTCTAGTGGAGCCCTGACAGTCAAAGCTCCCATAATTGGACAAAATCACATTTAACCCTGTCCTTGTAGTGGGTCATGTGGGGTATCAGTACTGCAGAAAAAGCTCAAAAGTGTGGACCAAACAACCACGGCAATGACTGACTGCCAAAGATTTAGATGCCGGCCAAATATAGCTCTGGAATTGCAGTCGCAATAAAATCGACGATTAGGGAAAAAAAAAAAAAAAAAAAAAAAAAAAAAAAAAAAAAAAACGCGGATCTGAGAAAGGGCATGGGTGCTGGTAGAGATCAATAGGTCAGATTTCTTTTTTCAACGGAAATAATATTTGACTATAAGGTCTGTTTAGTCTGGTGTAAATTGCCGTCCTTCCGTGTCACCCACTCTAAAGCTTCAGTGGGGATAGCTGCTTTTTCCAGTTTGCTTCTCCAGGCAGGTTGGTCAAACATTGACATACAGTACAATACCTTGCGAACTAGTATCACTTCCAACTGCCGCGGATGCTGTTCACTGCTAATCCCAGGAAACTTGTTTATTACAAGTAAGGCCAATGCTTCGGCTTAACCTGAAGCAATTGGGCAGCTTACCTTGCCGACATCTGAGGTTTTCAGTCCCTAGATCAGAGAGCAGGTTACTGGTCCCCTGTGGATCAAGACCACATCCAATCCAGACGTTGAAACTGAATTTTCAACGACAAACTCATCACGAAGCCCGCCACCCAGGGACATCTCGAACACTTACATCCCATGATGATACCATTTACGCTCTCTCTTCCGCACAAGGAAGAGCCGGTATAGCCGTCATCCGCATCTCGGGTCCAGACTGCCTAGAGGTAGGTTAACCGATTGGAAATCCAAAATAATAGCGTGCTTTACCCCATCACTCGGTTAGGTATACTAACTAGACCAGATATACCGACGTCTGTGCCCTGGCAAGAAACCGCTCAAGCCTCGGTACGCAACCGTCAGGACTCTTTATGCACCGGAAGACGGACCAGGGTCGCCGGACGTGCTCGACTCCGGTGCCCTGGTCCTCTACTTCCCGGGGCCCAAGACCGTGACCGGCGAGGACGTTCTCGAGCTGCACACGCACGGCGGGCGGGCGACCGTCAAATCGGTACTGTCCGCGATCCCCCGATGTGTCCCGACGGCCGCGGCGCGCGTGCGATATGCAGACCCGGGCGAGTTCACGCGGCGCGCCTTCTTCAACGACCGCCTTGACCTCGCGCAAGTGGAGTCGCTCGGCGACGCGCTGGATGCTGAGACGGAGCAGCAGCGCCGTGCCGCCGTGCGGGGGTGTTCGGGCCGCCTGGGCGCGTCGTACGACGACTGGCGTGAGAGGCTTCTCTTCGCTCGTGCCGAGATCGAGGCCCTGATCGACTTCTCCGAGGACCAGCACTTTGAGGAGAGCCCGCACGAGCTGCTGCACAGCGTCGTGGGCCAGGTGCGCGACATACTCGCCCTCATCGCCCTGCACGAGATGGCCTCGAAGCGCAGCGAGCTCCTGCGCAAGGGCATTAGGATCGCGCTGCTGGGCCCGCCCAACGTCGGCAAGAGCTCTCTTATGAATTTGATCGTGGGCCGTGAGGCGTCTATCGTCTCGACCGAGGCTGGGACTACGAGGGACATTGTCGAGGCGAGTCTGGACATACGGGGCTACCTGTGCACGTTTGCCGATACCGCAGGTTTCAGGTCCGAAGGGATGGCCGACGCATCCGCGCCCGCGGAGATTGGCATCGTTGAGAAGGAAGGGATCCGCAGGGCGAGGTCCAAGGCCCTCGGCTCGGACATAGTCGTGGTTCTAGCATCCGTCGAGAAAGAGAGCAAAGGCGAATACTCGATCTGTTACGAGCAAGAGACGGTCCAGCTTGCGGCGCAGGCCCCGCAGAGTCTTGTAGTCATCAACAAGAGCGAGCAGGTCCCCGCGTCAGCACTCAAAACGCTGGTAACAGACTTCAAAGGGCGCGTCTTGGCACCAGTTCCGGGCCTCCAAGGTGCTGAGCCGCTCTTAATATCATGCAAGGAGGGTGGCAACGCTGACGCCGTAGGGCTGAAGAATAACGTAGCCGACCCCGGCTCTATCCATGCTCTGGTAGACAGCTTATCCGCCCGCTTTGAGAGTTTGACATCTCTGCCTGACGACATGCAGGACCTCCTGGGTGTCACTGAACGTCAGGGTCAGTTACTAGCTAGATGTCGTGGTCATCTAGATGACTTCATTTCCGAAGCCACCCGGAGTTCCGAGAAACCAGGCAGCCAGATCTACCAGCACGAAGAGGATATAGACGTCGTCCTTGCTGCTGAACATCTCCGCTATGCCGCCAATGCTCTGGCCGAGATAACGGGCCGTGGCGACTATGGAGACACTGAAGAGGTTCTCGGTGTCATATTTGAAAAGTGAGTGCCTATTTACTTATGTTGAATCCCTTGACTCCTGACAGTCGAGACGTCTTAAACCATGGCTTGCTATTTAACGTTTCTTTATATCAACTTGAATTGGAACTTCACTAACAGCCACTTAATGATCAGGTTTTGTGTGGGTAAATAATATTGATAATTTGTAGCTCTATTGTAAAACAGCATGTCTAGCGAATGGATATAGGGAAAACAGCTCGAGGCAGCGGTGCCCCCAGCCCGATTCCGTTCATCGCTAGCCACCCTCCCGCCCCGAAAGAGACGAAGAGAGATTTTGCTAGATGAGGAACAGAATAGTACAGAATAGAAATAAAAAAGGGCTGTCTATGAGCGCCTGCGTAATGCTGTCATTGTTTCTGGTGATATCCGCGGTTGCCGCGTCCTGTTCTAAAAGTGGTTGCCCGTTGGTTGAGTATTGTATCGCTCGCTGGAAAATGCTGAGGGGGGTTTTGTTGCCGAGTAGGTTTAGGCGAAGACGCTTCAGATGATCTGATCATTGTGGCTTGCGCTTATTTCTTCTCCTCCTCCTCATCGTCATTTCCCCTGAGATATATTGTTAGCTTGGGCGGTCTCCTAAAGCCAGGGCTGCACCAGGAATATAAAACTCACTTGTTGTAGCCGGAGCGACCCTGGAGACGGTACTCATCCTCTTCATCGGGCTTCTGGTTGTAGCCGCTGCGCCCAGCCTCAATGACCGGGAAGCGAGGGGCAGTGAAGGAAGTCGTGGCAGCCATTGTGAAAATGTCGGTATTTGTTGTCTGTGTGACAGAGATATTGGCAGCTTTGGTGATGATAGGCTTGTATATGTGTTGGAAGATTGTTCGTATTGTTGCTGTTATTGTGATGATGGAGTTGATACAAACAGAAAGGCATCCCGACGAGGGAGATATCAAGACTTATATAGATGGATGAGACAGTGCAGAACAAGTATGAGCAGTAAACATTTGAGGTACTCCGGCCATGTCATCGATCCGTCCCGTCAATCCTCGGGGGTGGGATGCTTAACGGTGGGCATAGACACGGAGCTACTTCACACCCTAAGCCACCGGTGTGGCTGTCAGAAAGTGATGACATGAGTTCTGGAGCAATTCTAGACGCAGGGAATTATTAGGCAGCAAAAATATTGCAGCACAAGGGAGGGATCCAAAATAAGTAAAAATAAAAAAAAATAAAATAAAAAGGGCCATACTGCTCAGCCAGCTCCATACTTAGCCATTATGTGCCGTAATGCTTATTTCCCTTTTGCGGTTGCCTATAAGCCGGGGGTATGTAGGTAAGGTAAAGAAATAAAATGTGTAAATTCAGGAGGTATTGTACACAGTGATTTTCGCCGTGGTCCCGCCGCCGACCGGTATGATGTTAAGTGACTAGTGATGGTTGGTACATTGAGGGCCATACTGCATGATAGACAAAGAGGTACATAACTAGATGTGTGTGGCAGTACAAACCTTGAGAAAAAAGAAGAAAAAAGGAGGTGAAATTGAAAGGAGAGTATTGAAAATCTCACGTGCAGCTAAAGGAGTGTCAGGCTCTCTCGAATACGCGCAAAACTACCGTGTTTGGAAAAGCGTGTCTGGAAATATCGAGCGTGAGATGGCGGGCTGTCTGATGTGTACATGGGAATAAAATGAAATGGAGGGTATGCTGTCTGTAGGTGAAGGAGAACAATTGCATTTTTTTTTCTTTTTTTTTTTTTCTCTCTCTTCTGGATATTGTTTGGGGGAGTGGGTCGAAAATCTTCCGCGATCCGCCAGTTTGGGTCTGCTGTACCACAGAGCAAAAAGTGCAAGACAAGGAGGGCAGCGTAAGGATGCGGAACAGGGGCAGGCTCCATGTCAGGGCTTGTGCAACGTCGGATTGGACCTTTGTGCGGTATTGCCAGACAAGGTGCATCAATAAACCAATGTACTTGTATTTAGCAGGGTGTACCGTACTGTATGTATTCTTGGCTAAGAATAGGCGAATCAGCGAACTCTAAAGCTAATATGGGGGTTAAAAGGTACAACAATCTGTGCCCTCCCGTAAGGCAGTTCACCTTGTCAGCAAGATACCCACTCAAACGCACTCAGCAGCGCAGAAACTAAGGTGGGAAAGAGGCTGAGCCTGGCTCTGGTTGACTCAGATACAAGGCAATAAACAATACTATGGGGCACACGGGTTAAGCCTCCATCCCACCCACAGCCGTGCCTAGGTAGGTACAGTATTAGTATTGTAAGGTTGTTTTTAGTGACTTGTTGCACGCGGAGGTGCCGATTTTCTTGGGTTTCTACGGATGTTGGAGAGTTAGGATTGAGTAGGAGCCGACTGCCGTTGTACGTCCGTCCTCTATACACACCTTACTTACCGTACGTAGTATCTCCATATTCCCCACCCATCCACATTCTCTTGTCACTGCAGCGCTTTTTTGCGCTGGGTCCCGACATTTTGACACATTTGCCACCGATATCAGGGTCGTATACTTTATAAAGTAGGTACTTGGGTACATAGCCATAAAAGTCTCACAGCACTAAGGCCGCAAGTCTGCATGCGACGATCGTTACATGGGTTTTCCTGCTTCAAGCGTCATATTACTAACATCCAGTGACAAATCTTACCAGTAGCTTCTATATTTTTGTTCGTCATGATAACACAACGAACGACTCACCGTTTCTTGATTGTTGACACCATATGAGCCACAAGCCAGTGATCGGCAGAACAAGCCGCGCTGCCTGAATATGCGTTTTGCAGCCAGAATGCTCCAAAAACGAACGACCAGCATGTAGATCTGATCAGCAGCCTGTCGGCAATGTCCTTGCGGTAATGAGAACACAATGGCCACGACTTTATAGGAGCACCTACGCAATCAAGGCATCAAGGTAAATGCATTTGATCCCTAAAATGGACAACAGCGGATATCAACGCAGAAATTGGCCTACAAGAACCAAAATTGGAGATGAAAACGGCCGTTGTGGTTAGCCAGTTGGTGATGTCTGTGCATGAACCAACGGGAAAACACTTTGGCAGCGGGTAGGCAAATAACGAAAAGGTGGAATCCGCCCGCGAATGCCAAGGATAGAATTAAAAGGCAAAAAGCTCAGATTGGCTACGGAGCACGAAAACGGCGTTCCGGAGATGGTTGACACCCCAATCCAGGGGTATTCGACGTTTGGTGGGTCCAGGTCTCTAGTCTAAGTACCGGTAGTAGTCGCTGGCTACACCCAGCGACGTAATTTGGCAGCCACGTGGAGTCGGGCGGCCAAAAGAGAATCCGTCTGATGTGTGCTGATGCGGTGCGGCAGGCGAAAGCCGGCGCCCTAATCTGTGAACGGAACAGGACCGGGGCTGTGCTATGCTATTATGGCAGCTCATTCTGCTGATGCTGTATGGTCCTCGGGCTCGGTAACCCAATTCGCTCCTCGTGCGCAGTATGACCCATATTTCCAGACATTACTGCTGCTGTATGGTGTCGTTCTATACATAACCTTCTATGGCGTCTGGCTGCAGCGAGGTCATGTTCTCACTCCGGTCCTACCCATACATAGATCAGAATAAGAGTCATCCGTCTATATTGGGAATCTATCTACCTAAGGTAAGGTAGGTAGTCATCATTTTTGGCAAGCCTGGAAATAGTAACCGTTTGCCGACATGTCCGGTAAGTGTGCTCGTGCCGGATTTTCGGAGATATTAACTCCCAAGACGGTAAGTTGTTGGATGGCATGTTACTGATTGATTTGTGTGGTGGTACTGGGGCTTATTGAGTTTACTGGTAAGAATGCAGAACCGAGGTGTGGTGGAGAGCGGATTCATGGCAGCAGGAAGGAGAAAAAGGAAAAAAAAAAAAAAAAAAGACGTTACCGCCATACGTAATGAATGTACAGTAGTGCGGTGGATACCTTATTCTTCCTGGTTACACTACCCTGAGTACCCTAGCTATCTTCGGTACCCAACCGAGGACGGCTTCCCTCATTGGAAGCCTTGCGACAAGGTGCCTGAACTTCTGCGCTTGTCAGACGTGCATTCCATTTTCTCACTCAGATTCCGACACCACCTGCACCAAGACCAAGACAAAAGATGACGCCCGCCCGCCAGAAACAATGGAGCCCCCACTGAACAGATAGCGTCGCTTGTTTTTGCCAGAATGGTCAGGTGGGTTCTCACCGAGTCCCTTGGGCAAGAGGCGCAGCCAGCCCTATGGGGGCTATTTTTCTGCTGTAACCCTTCAATGGCTGAGTCTTGGCGATTGCTTGCGATCTGGAGCCACGTTGTCGGCATCCATTCAGCTCGGAGGAGGGGGATGGATTCGACTTTTGTCTCAATAGGGTTCTCGGCATCGCGCCGGCGACCCGGGGACTCGTCATGCACACGCATGTGGCCGGCTGAAGTCTAGGTCTGGTCGGTTACACCTGTTTCCTGCTGACCATCACACCTGCCGCTTGCCACCTGCTGTTGCCACAGGGCGCTAGTACCTGGACTGAATCACTCCAGAACGCTCTTCATCTCGCCTGGCATAGATTCATTGGGGGCCGAATTCTATCAGGACAAACGTCTGATTGCTGTCGTCCAGCCTCCCTCCAAGCCTCCGAGCCACGAGACCCAAGAAATGCCAACATCTCGCTTAACATCTTGCTGCCTTGTGTCGTCCTGAACAAACTTCCGTCTTATCCGAGAACATGGCGAACCTTTGCGTCTGCATCACACCGGAAGACGACCTCTCCTGCTGGCCGGATTAATGACCCCCGGCGCAGACGACTTGTCTGTAAGAGAAGAACACCCAAGTGGCCCCCCAGATGCGAATAGAGGCAATTCGAAATGAAGCTATTCACGTAGCCTCGCACCGCCAGGGTGACTCTTGTCCACCCCAACTATCGCATCGCTTCTTCGGGCCGGTGGGGGCCAGGATGCTGTGCCACAGGGGCGGAGTAGATTGACCGAGACTGGCACCGT
>NC_043744.1:2446478-2447915 GCF_004337985.1 Pyricularia pennisetigena
CAAAGCAAAGAACACGCGTATACGGTGCTTGCTTCGCTCTGTAAGGTATGTAGTTGGTCTGCCCGCACCATGCCACATGTTGACATCACGCACGTCCGTGGCGTATGAGCGAATTTTTTTTTTTTTTTTTTTGTAAAAATCAAACCTGCACCTCAAGCTGGTCTGAAACCTAGACTGTTATGTCTACATTGTTCTACAGAGCCTCACCGGTGACCGGGGTGCTGGCAGCTGATCCCTCGGACTATCTTCACCAGAGCATATTCCGCGTTTGCCTTGCAAGGCTGATCGACGGACGCAAATGATCACCTGATTTTCATCTGTGTCGTACTCTACTTGAGTCGGACGAATAGGCTTGTCTTGAAGCCTATCGGAAACAGTTGCGAGGGCTCTCACTGCATACGAGCCATAGCAGATACGGCTAGAAATGCTTGTTGCCACAACATCCATTGGGGATATATGCAGTAAAAACCTCCAACTAAAGCGGCGAAAGGCAGCTGGAGCGTGGGAAAGCTGGGGATGATGCGTTTGGTTCGTCCTCGCATAATATTATAAGATTACTTGCAGCAGGCTTCGACCCTACTTGGGTAAATAAAAATGTGAAGCTCAGAACGGCAGCTCGGAAACGGGACTTCGGAAAAAGCAACCCGGACAAAGTGTCGGGTGAGAACAAGTGCTACTTGAAGCGGCTCCCCTTCGCGGCCATACTTATTCTGGTACACTACCTCAAGGATCAGGCGCTATATACAAGAAATTTTGAGCACCTTGTTGCTATTGAGATGCTTCATCTTGAAGACATGTTTTCCATGGTTACGCCTCCTTTGCGCCAAAGTCTTTTCTCACTGGTTTGGCCCCTGACCAGATGGATCTATGACACTACATCGGTTGGCGAGTATCGCCCCAGGAGCAGGACCAGTGCCACAAGAGTACGAAACAGGACCTGATTTATCACATCGAGAATCTGGCGACTAAGCTAGTGACTCTGTAAAGAGTGCCTTTGATTGGCTTCCCAAGGCAGCTGACGACGAGCGCATGGACAACATGTGGTTCTCGCAATCCCGAAACTGGGATCCCCGTACAACGGATCAGGATTGTTTCCAACCACAGAGTGCTCATCACGCTGGCAGGAGGCGTCGCTCATCCGATGAGGTTCCGAACGTTACTTTATCTCATCGCTAGCTACCATGCTCATCGCATTGGAATAGAGAGTGTCGGTGTAGTGCTCGTGCCAATTTTATCTTATACCTGGTTCCTACAGCTAAGCCAGGGCTTCAACAACGCCATCTATGATGCTACGCACCTTTTTCACCTATTGCCGAATGCCAAAAGTCGCTGTTAGCAGGGGTTGATGGAGGGAAACACCTTCAAGCTCCACAACAGGGAAATGGTGATGGATAACGCGCTGCTCAACACAAGGGCCTGGCCAAGTCACCCCCAGCT
>NC_043744.1:2447926-2518218 GCF_004337985.1 Pyricularia pennisetigena
ATGGTAGCTGAGGCAATAATCTCCTGATTGTGTGATATCAAGGAGACGCCGGCGTTTCCCTTCCGTCCGAGTGATACTCAAAGTCATGCGGTACGGGCGCGTCGCCTCCTTTCGAGTCATCTGGGTCTGCCTCCATAACCGTCGCAGCAGCCTTCCTACTCTCTGCCTGCTCATTTTGCCTTGGCCTCTCCTCCCTCTCCCTACGGGCCTCGCTTGCCACCGAGTCAAGCACGTGCTGCTCTTGGGGCGCGACGGCGCGGTCGCCCCTGAGCAGCGCCGTCATGAACATGGCCCATTCCCAGGGCTTCTCCTCGCCGCCCGGCAAGCTGTTGAAGTACTCCCAGCCCATGACGCCTCCAAAGTCGGCGCGGCGGCCGAGCAGGATTGGGAGCACGGACGCCAGCATCTCCCAGGGCACCCAGCCGCTGCCGTTTGCCGGGTTGGTCACGAGGCCGACGACGACCTTGTTGGCGGGGAATCGGCCCCTGGATATGATCATCTCGTACATGACCGGGTTGCTGCAGTCGCCCCAGCCGCAGTAGAACTGGACGTTGTACCAAGAGATCTCGTGGCCCCTGGCGGCGTGCAGGGCGTCGTAGCCAAAGCCCGAGAGGTTCCGGCGCGGGTCGTGGTCGCCCAGCAGCGCCGCGGCCACGGGGGCCATGGTGATGATGAAGTCGCGGCCAAAGTCGGCGCGGAGGCGGTCGATGAGACGCACTATGCCCGGCAGTGACATGGGCTCCTCGACGTCGAGGTCCAGGCCCTCGAGGGCGTGGGTCTTGACCATGTTGTGCAGCGCGGCGTAGTACCTCTCGAACTGGGCCTGGTCGGCGTCCAGGCGCTCGTAGGAGCCGCGGGCGTGCCCTCCCAGCATGCCGAGGATCTTGACCCCGGAAGCCTGGAGGATGCGCATCTCGGCCCACATGGTTTGGTAGCGCTCGTGGCCTGGGTGGTGGTCGTTGAGCGTGATGGCGTCCGGGTCCTCGTTGAGGTGGATGGCGGCGACGATGACGTGCGTCACGCTCACGCCGGGTTCCCTGATGAGGGGCAGGACTGAGACGGGTTTGCCATCGCGGGTGTGCGTGGTTTGGAAGTATGTTATGATGCGAGGCAGGTGTGGACCTGCGGTTGATGGAATGGGCGGCATTGTAGGGTTGGGGATTTATAGGCTGTATGTAGCACAAGCCCGATTTGTAGCCAAGGTACCGTGGCTGTACCTATACCTTGCTCGACCTCGACCTGGTACCAACGGAGTCGCCGGGGTCTTCTGTTTCTGGGACGGATGTATAACTACAGTGTAAAACGTGCGCTGTAAATGTAGTTGGTCCCTCGTTTGTAAATAAGGGTACCTGGGTGTGGTCGCGGTTGATTCCAAGTTTCGACCTAGTACTGTACCTCGGGTTTACATTTTTCATATTGAATTGATTTGTCTTTGGTGATTATAGTGATGATGAGGGAATATCGCAGACTTGGGACCCTAACCCAGCAACAAGCTGAGCAAATTGACAAATGGCATTCCCATTCAGGTTTAAAAATCAAGTGGGGTTAAAAGTAAACAGCCACTGGAACTTGGTCTTTGGTGCTTTGCTAAATTTTGACAATTGAAAATCGCTGAAACCTCAACCTCGTTTTCTCTGTTTGTCTATAATATATATATATATATATATATATATATATATATATATATATATAAAATACACACTCGCATGCAGTTACCCATGCGTTAATTCACCTAAAGTTTACACTCTCCGCCTTCTCATGCCCGTACGGCACACTCGGCGTCCTCCACTCAGGCGTTGCGTCCTTTTCGCCCTCAAGAGTGACAATGGGTCGTAGGATGCTCACGCTCTTGCCGTCAAAGGCACTGCTCGGGAAGCTCTGGAAGAATTTGCCATCGGGCTTCAGGTAGTCGCCGAGCACCCGCTTCCATCCGTCATAGACGGTGACTAGCAGATCCAAGACGTGATGCTGGCCCCTCATCTCGGCCCACCCGAATCGTCGCCTGCACTCCTCCACGGTGCTCTCCGGGTACAGCCCAATCTCCTCGGTCAGTGCGTACGCGTTGACCTGCGTGAGGCTCGCGTGCGCCCGGTAGCTCCCGCCCTCTGTGGCCCTGCGCTTGAGGCCTAGCATGGCGCCCACGGCGCCGATCACGCCCGTCGTCATGTCGGAGACTGGCAAGCTGGGGAGGACCGCTTCCCCGTCTGGGATCAGGCCCTTGAGCGAACGGCCGGTAACGTACGCCGAGCCGGCCGCCGCGTCAGCAATCTGCTGCCATCCCGGCCGCTCCGCGTAGTACCCGTCTGGACCGTAGCAGTTCTCGTTGACATAGACGACGCCCCGGCCGCGCTCGCCGGCCATCTTGAGGAGGTCGTTGAGGCCGAGCCCGAACTTGGAGAGTTTGCTGATTCGGAAACCGTTGATGAAGACGTCGCAGTCACTCACGAGCTTCTTGAGCGTGGCCGCCTCGTCCGGCTTGCGCAGGTCGATCAGGGTGGTGCGCTTGCCGGCGTTGAGACTGAGCTGCATGATGTTGATGTCGCGCAGGTGAGGCGCGTTGATGCGGATCACATCGGCGCCGTAGGCAGCCAGGATTGTGCCGATCTCGGGGCCGGCAATGACTCTCGTCATCTCAACGACCTTGACGCCTGCCAACGGCCGCCTGTCGTTGGGTTCCAGCGGCGGGAAGGCCACTGCGGGAGTTGGTATGGCGTGATCCTGCTTCTCGACGTCGACAACTGGGTGGCGGGCGAGCGAGCGACCCATCTCGGACTCACGCCACTCTTTGGGAGTGAAGCAGATGCTGCCACAGGCTCCATTGCGGAGGTTGGTCAGCTCAAGCTCTTCCGGGCTCATCTTGCTTGTATGCTTGGTGATGATATCGGCAGCCTCCTCGGCAGAGGAAGCCTTGACTGCTTCCGGGTCAATGCCAATGGAACGCAGCATCTGCTCTGCGTCCATGCTGCCGTGTAAGGAGTACCAGCGGTTGGGGTCACTTGTTGGGTACAGGCCTGTTGTGCGGTACTTGAGCGGCGTGTCGGTCCAGCCCTGCTCCCAGTTGGGCAGGAGCTTCTTCATCTCACCCTGCTTTGTGAGGGTCATGGCCTCGGTACCGTCCAGGAAGACTGTCGCAATGCAGCCAAACCACATGGCGACTTGTGTGGTGTTGACCGTCATCTGCCTGGATGGGTTTGGTGCGCCGCGCAGAGCAAGAATCTCGTCCGCCAGGACGCCGGTCATTGCATGTAATGCCGCCGCCACTGAGACGGCCTTGATCGGCCCCGGCATCACGGGAAGCGGCTCGCCCTCGAAACGAACCTTGTCGAGGACATTGCTGTCTTGTGTGAAGCCTGGTGTTTGTGAGGCGAGCAGGCGGAAGATGCGGGCTGTGTCCTCGGGTACTGGAGTAAAGGTCTGATCGGTGTAAGTGCCCGGCCCATATACGTCTGGAATCTTGTCGGACGTCATGATGTCTTGAGGTATGTGTATGATGACTGTAGGATGTATTGATATGCTATTTTTGGTTCTGTTTGAATAGGGTTTAAAAAGAACTTGTAAAGGTAAGTTGATGAGATGAAGATTTGGGTCATGCCAAACCAACTGGGATACTGTCGTTCTCTTATATGTTTTTATTTTGTAATGCGGACTACATATGCTTAGACACATCCGCGTTGACCTGCATCGTCCCCGAAAAGAAGCCGTCTCGGAGTTTCTAATCAAGCTCATCATCATACACGCTTGCCTTACCCACCTCAGGCTGCCCAAAAGCAGTGATGCAGATAGCCCCATATGAAAAGTACCATGATCCTAGAATTTCTTCCCTACTACGTGATAGTTCCGTCTTAACGTCATCCTTTGTTTTTCAACTTTGATTAACTATGGCGGACTAAATTCCGAAATTAACAGTGTCCGGTGTCAAGTTGCGTCTCAATATTCACCGAGGTGGATATCAGGGTCGCCTTTGCAGCAACCTTGTTTCCGTTTCAGTCCAGTATTTTTTTTTTTTCTTTTTTTTCCTTCGAGACATTAAGTCCTCGGGTGAAGCCGCTCATCGAGACCCAGCCTGCGGAGCGGGTGCATGAGTCGCCAGCCCTTTTTGTCCTACCGCTTGTTATTTCCGACCTGACCCTCCGGTTTTGAGATGGCGGAATATAAGCCGCCATATTGCCTAATGCGGTATGTTTTTCTAGAATCGGCAATCGCTACTAAATAATCATGGCAACACTTGCATCATATGGATCTGATCTGATCCATAGTGCCGGATTTCTTGGGGCATCCCGGCGACGGATGCGATTTCAGGGTCTTTGATGATATAATTTCAAGAATCAGCACCAACGCCACCGTCGGAGTGTGCAGTGGAATGTAATAAAACTAGCAGTCGATTATATGGATAGTTAAAAGTCGTGCTGCCGCTGTGAATATCAACTTTAACTCCTCGCTGACTAGCCTAGAATACTGCCTGAATCTATCTACCTAATCTACAAGAGCTACGATATCTACACGCAAACACATTGTACCTACAGACCACTTGATAAAAATGGCAGACATCAAAAGAGTAGCAATCATTGGCTGCGGCTCCATCGGTGCATCATGGGCCGCTCTTTTCCTCGCACAAGGTCTTGAGGTCTCGGCATTCGACATCAACCCTTCGGCAGAGTCGTTCCTCCGGGAGCTCGTCACCGACGCATTACCGGTGCTCTCATCGCTGGGCCTTGTCAAGAGAGCCCAAGCAACCGCGGCGGATATCAAATTCACAACATATATGGCCACTGCCCTCAAGGACGCCGACTTTGTACAAGAAAACGGCCCCGAGAGGTTAGACTTCAAGCAGAAACTCTTCCGCGAGGTCGCCCATCTCGTCGGCCCAGACACCATAATCGCGACGAGCAGCAGCGGGCTGACGTGCTCGAGCATCCAGCAGGGGCTTAAGGCGCAGCACAAACCTGAGCGGGTGGTGGTAGGCCACCCGTTCAACCCGCCACACCTCATCCCTCTCGTGGAGGTGGTGGGCGGGGAGCAGACGTCCCAAGAAGCGATCAGCAGGACGATGGGCTTCTACGAGGACGTGGGCAAGAAGGCGGTGCATGTCAAGAAGGAGGTGGTCGGGCACGTGGCCAACCGGCTGCAGGCGGCGCTGATGCGCGAGGTCATGCACCTGGTGCAGGAAGGCGTCGCCGACGTGTCCGACATCGACCGCACCATGTCCAACGGGCCCGGCCTGCGGTGGGGTGTCATGGGCCCCAGCATGCTGTTCCACCTTGGCGGTGGGCAGGGCGGCATCGAATACATGGCCGACCACCTGCTCGAGCCCATGATGAGCTGGTACGCGCGGGAGGATCCCAAGGTCGACGACGAGCTCAAGCGCAAGTGGGTCGAGGGGACCAAGGCCGCGGTGGATGGGAGGGAGTACAGGCCCCTGACCAAGCAGCGGGACGAGGAGATTGTGAGGCTGCTGAACGTCAGGCGGGAGTGGGATGGGTATGCCGAGGCTTGTAGGATGGCGTCTGCTTCCGAGGCGGGGAAAGCCTGAGACGAGGGGTATCCGTTTCTACATTAGTTGTTGGGGCAGGCACATTGATAACTACCGAGTATGTCTATGTACTTTTCGTTAAAACAAATATAACAATTCCAATATCAATGTGTAAAGCCAAATTGGGTACCGAGACGATCTGAAAGGATTCCACTTTTCTTGAATTTGTACCTTCTTTGTATAGCCATGGAACGATTCCGCTGCCTTGGAATCAAGAGATAAGATGAAAGAAANNNNAAAAAAAAAAAAAAAAAAAAAAAAAAAAAAAAAAAAAAAAAAAAAAAAAAAAAAAAAAAAAAAAAAAAAAAAAAAAAAAAAAAAAAAAAAAAAAAAAAAAAAAAAAAAAAAAAAAAAAAAAAAAAAAAAAAAAAAAAAAAAAAAAAAAAAAAAAAAAAAAAAAAAAAAAAAAAAAAAAAAAAAAAAAAAAAAAAAAAAAAAAAAAAAAAAAAAAAAAAAAAAAAAAAAAAAAAAAAAAAAAAAAAAAAAAAAAAAAAAAAAAAAAAAAAAAAAAAAAAAAAAAAAAAAAAAAAAAAAAAAAAAAAAAAAAAAAATCATCAGTAGTACAAACTGTTGGCTACCCAACACCCGCTTCTTTTCCTGGTCTCTCTCAAACAGCCAAGTGTTGCGAAACTCCGACGTCACGCCGTAGGGAGGCCGACTGTGCTCCGGCTCGTGCACTCCGCCATCGAGGACGGTTTAGCTTCACTGCGGAGCAACCAGGCTTGCGATGTCTGTGGGCTGCCTTCGCGCGGTAGGCGGGCTTCCCGGAATCAGGGGCTTCGGCTTGTGTGGCAATGTCGAGCATAAAGATATAACACACGAGTTTGGTGTGCACTTCATAGGTAAAGTTATTTTTTTTCTTTTTTTTTCTGGAAGTTGACTTGGACATATAATAATAATATCAACATATCTTTTCAAACACAATCTTCACGCTACATAAATCTCTATTTGTTCCTTTCCGAACACACACACACACACACACACACACACACACACACACACACACACAACACAACAAAATGTCAACACAATCATCACACCGTCTCTACATCCTCGACACAGATCTATCAACCAATGTATCTACAAGGAACGGGAGGATATTATCCTGCCGCCCCGACGGCAGCGACCTCCGCACTTTGGTCGACGGCATCAAAAACCTCCCAGACGGCATCGTCATCGACCACGCTCGCGGCCACATGTACTGGACCAGCATGGGCACCAGCTTATCGGTGGATGGCGGGTCCATCGAGCGCGCCAACCTGGACGGCTCAGACCACAAGACCGTGGTCGCGCCAGGAACCGTCGGCGTCTTCACCCCGAAGCAGATCACCCTCGCCCGCCGCAGCCGCAAGCTCTACTGGTGCGACAGGGAGGGGATGAAGGTCATGCGGGCCGACGCCGATGGCTCCAACGTCGAAGTGCTGTGCTCGACGGGTGACGCGGCCGTCGAGGTCGAGAGGTGCGACCAGACGAGGTGGTGCGTCGGCGTGGCCGTCGACGAGGATCGCGGCTTTGTCTACTGGACGCAAAAGGGCCCGTCCAAGGGCGACAAGGGGCGCATCTTCCGTGCTCCCATCGGCCAGTCGCCGTTCGCGCCCGACGACGTCGAGGTTCTGATCGACGGGCTGCCGGAACCCATCGATCTCGAGGTGGACGAGGAGACGGGCACGCTTTACTGGACCGACAGGGGCGATCCGCCGACGGGGAACTCGCTCAACAGCGTCAGCGTTGCTGCCGTGGAGGGGCTTAAGAATGGGACCGCCAGGGGCCAGGTCCGAGCCCTGGCGAGGAGGCTGCACGAGGCCATCGGGTTGACCTTGCATAAGAGCGAGGGCATATGCTATGTTACGGATCTGGCGGGAGGCGTATACGCGGTTGATATAAAAAATAGCCAGAAGACTGTAATTTTCAGCGAGTTGGGAGATATTACTGGCATTGCGCTGGCTTGATACAAGAGACTTTATCTTCACAACTCAAGACAGCGAGCATAAAGTTATTCTACAGGACAGCATTTATAGACCGCAATCAGCATAGTAAACAAGGTTATACCGACGCAATATCATCATGTGAGGTTGCTGACTGTCTGATACCTATCTCGCAATTCACAAGTACACACTGAGAAACGGAAAAGTCACTATTAACGTCTTGATTACCACCCGCAGACAATGGTATCAATATGCGATAAACAAGAAAAAAAAGAAGAAAAAAAGAATTCAAGCGAGCTGATGCTCTCTTGAGCTGCTCGGTATAACCGGCCAGAAACATAAATATGGGATACATCAGACTGGAGATGTGACAGCTTACAACGTATAAGAGAGGTGGCAATGAAAATGAAAGCTAAGAAAAATACGGGTTATATCCTCAGCCCTCGAGTCCTCCCTGGAATCGGCATACGAGCCCGGTCCGGGGATGCGATGAGAAACCCGTCCTGGTCATACAGCCCCAGACTATCAACACTTCTCCTGTCCGGGCTAACATCAACCCCATCCATGGCTGCCATGTTCGCACTCCTTGCATGCATGTTCCACTGGTATCCCACTGGAAACCTGGAGGGTGTGTCATTCTCCTCGTGTCCGCTGCCACGCTTCTCCAGGTTGCCAAGGTCGTTGAGAAAGCGCCCCGAAACCGCTGCCCGAAAGCTGCCCGACAGCCTGTCGAAATCTAGCTTGGGCATCTTGAGCTGCATCAGCTGGTCGTCCGTATCCTCAACTGGCGACGGTTGGGCTGGCGGCGAACAAGACGACTGCCGTTCATCACAACCACCCCAGATTGACATGGCACATCCACGCGGTGTTAATGCACTGCTGGGTGGCGACTGTGGTGGTGATGACGACTGCGCGTTCTGCGGCGCCGCCTCCGTTTCTTCACCGCTGGCCACAGCTTCTCCCAGCGACAGGTAGTTTCTCGACCCGACCGGTCTTGCCGATGGGCGAAAGCCGCCACCCCTGAGTTGGGGCAGCGTCGGGCTCGCAGGGCCATTTTTGGCCACGGTCGATGGCTGCGATGATGAGTTGCTGTACGCGCTCACCTGGCTGTTCATACGCCTCAGCTCTGCAATGGCACTCGTCATGAGGAACTTTTTGTTTGCCCCTGTCGGGCTGGCAGCTTGCTCACCCAACAAAACGCTTGATCGTGTAGGCATGCAAGAACTAAGCGGTGATGGCTCAACATGTCGCTTTGTAACCTTAACCGTATCCTTCTCCTCGAATGGACTCCCCTCTCGTATCCTTACAACCTCTGGAAGTGGTGGTTGGGCTGGCTGGTACTGATAAGCAGCTCTTTCAAGATTGACGACGTCTGTATACTGTGAATATATTGAAGAGGCGGTGGAGAGGGCCCGGTTACCCCTGTGTCCACGCACCTCGGTTGCAAAGTCTCCAGCGGTGGGTCTGGTAATATGTGATGGAGAGGGAATGCTGGGGCTGGGCTGGGGACTGGGTGTTACGATGGATACGTAGTCATCCTCTTCGAAGCCCAGAGTTGGCGACCATGTCCTGTCGAGATTCTCGATTCTGAGTTCCAGAGGAGGTGGAACAACTTTAACACGGCCGGCTGAAGGGCAGTCAATGTCGCTATCGCTGAACATGCTTGTGCTGAACAATGACTGCCTGGAGTTCATGGTGCTTGGGCTGGTGATCACTACAGTTGGCTTTGGCGGCGTAGCAGCTTCGTCTTTATCACTGCTCACTGGCGACACTTTCCGAAGCGTTGGCGCTGGGAAAATGCTGGTTCTATGGCGTGCTGGTGTGACGTAGACGTTTTCCAATGGCAACCCCTTGGATGATTGACTGCCAGTACTCTTGGGTCTAGGGCTTCCGTTGGGTGAGATGCTCGACAGAGGCATGCCGTCACCGCCCTTATCAGGCGACGAGGAGCTTGGTGATGGAAGCCTCGGCGGTCGGTTAAGCACCAACTTGGGCGGCCCAACAGAAGCCACTCTTGCGTTCCCAACCCGCAATTTTTCTGGACTGCATGCGGCTTTCTGGCCGATCTTTGAGGTGTAATTATCCAAGGAGAAAGGGTCAGATGCTGTAATCTGGTTCACGTCCGAAATGCTGGTTGATGGGTGACTGGTGATCTGGGTAATGTTGTCATTACTGCTGCTCTCATCCTCGCTGTATACTGTAGACAGCGATGATGAAATGCTGCTGGGCGAAGAGGACATCTGAGCTCGAATTTCTTGACGGGATAGACTCCTGCTAGGGCTCGAGATACCCCTGGGTAGACCAGCCATGGCATCCGCGTCATCTGCATCGGCAAATGCCGCGAGGTTATGCATGCTCTCTGACTCTGTCATGACGGACGAAACAGAGTCCTTGCTGTCGTGGGCATGGCAAGGCGTTGACGGCTGCGACTTGCCAGACTTGGTCGGACTTGGTGTGCGACTGCGATCGTCTTTGTGCTGGCCCCTGTGATCATGGACATCATCACCCCCTGGCAGGCCGCGCTTGCCGATGCTTTCCGTGCTCCTACTTGTGCTGGTGTTCCGCCTCTTGACCGGCGATGCACCCGCCCGGTTTCTTCGTGCAACACCCGTAATGGTCCCTTGCTCCAGGCGCATTTCCGTTTGGGCCAATATTTGCGATAGAGTCGAGTCGGTGGATGATTGTCGCCCTCGTGCCGTCGACGGCCGTCTGTGATTCCCGTCATGCCTGCCATCTTCGTGGCAGTTTTTCAGTCGTAGGGGGGAGTCCTGGCCTTCTTGTCGTTGCGCTCCATACCCGTGCGATCGAGGGGGCTGTGGTAGGCTCCTCACCGCGCCGTTATCAACAAACATCTGCTCGCCTTGTTGACTATGATGGCTTTCCGTGTGGTGATGCAGCTTGGGCAAAGTCGGTACCATGGTCTTGAGGGGCCAAGAGTCCCGTATCCATTTCTTTCCGCTGGTGTCCTTGTGCATCTTGACCTTTGGTCCGTGGATGGCATCCTCATCTATCCAGCTCGAGTTTCGTCTCCTTGGACTGCCTCCCGCGTCACCAGCTACCCTTTTACTCCCGACACTCACACCCCCGAAAAAGTTAACAAACGAAGCCCGGCGCGAAGTGATGGGTGGAAGGACTGGTAGTGGTATTCTGTGGATCGGTGATGGCGAACGATCACTCAGCATGTTCTCGGGCATGTCGCGCTTTCGCAACTTGTTAGGGCTACCCACTCGTTCCTCGTCCACGTCCTCTTCCAAAACCAGTCCCCGGGCCTGGAGAGAATTGCGGCGCTTCACAGCCCTTCTCTTTCCAAGCCAGACGAGGCCGAAGCCGAGAATCAGGAAGAGCACAAATGCTGACCCAAGCGCTATGCCGACCATGGCCCCGAGTGGCACATCCGGCTCCTCTTCCGTCGAGAGCGACTGCCTCTCCGCTATATGAGTATCTCTGGCCATGTCTGCGCTGTTCATGTTGAATAATATTTGGTCGTCTTGTGCAAGATTGAGGGTCTGGTGGAAACAAATCGAATAGTCAACCTCACTAAGCTCAGCAAGTCTCAACGTTGTTCACCGCCATCAAGCGGAGTCCCAAATACACAGATGAGGATTATCATGAAAACCAAAACACAAATCTGGCGAACAAGACACCCACCCTCGAGGGATTCCCTCGTGTTCTTTGAGCCATCTCAGATTAAAATGAGTAGAGCAAAGAGACTAGACAAGGCTTACCCACGGAAGGAATCACAACAGAGGCTGGAATTGACCTTGGAATGGGTTGTCCTGGACGGCTTCATTCCAACTAGTTGCTGGATATGAGACACCTTTCTGTTAAGGGCATGCCGTTCAATTATTCGCTGTACCTGTCGATCGATGTTTGTTAGTACCGAAAACCCGGACACTGGCATGTCAGTTGCCGCAGATGGTACGAATGCCAAATGAGCGATATCGTTCCAGCCTTTTACGGCCAGCTTGCTGTCAATCCGCATTTAATTAAAAAAAATATGCCATACGATTCGCGGTCCTATGTCACTCTCGGCTTTAGGCGCAAAGCCAACGGACAGGATCGGTCATAAATGTGATGAAATTTCAGTACATAAGAGGGAATGCCCTCCTTCACTTCGTGCCGGCAGAAAGCAACTTCAACATTGCGATCGTTTTGAATCCTTCATCTAGGCTTTCCTCTTCTGGGTTGCGGTCTGATGAAAGTGCAATTTCGGGCGGTTTTGTTGTCGAAATAATGCATATATCTTATTCCTCCCAACCGAGTTCTGTATTTGGGTATTTGATAAAAGTACTGCGAATGGGTACAATCATAGCACCACTTGAAACCTGTCCAGTAGAATGAAATGATCGAGGCAAAATATGATTCAAGGCAAGAAGTAGCATTTGAAAGAAAGATTGCCAAAAAGAAGTTCTCAGAATTTACTGAACCGATCCTTAATGAAAATAAACAAAGAAAACCAAAACATAAAAAAAGTTTTTTTTTTTTTTTTTTGCTGCCGACAGGAAGACAACGAGAGCTGACCCTGCGGTCATCATGTGGGAGAACTTCAGACATGCAGTTATCACTGAGCGCGGGCGTGCTTCTGAAGGTGACGCAGCTGTCGGCGGACTAATGGAGGAGGAGCTGGACCCCCTGCTGTGGTTACAATAACCTCATCCACATACTGGGTGACATATGTGATGTCCTCAACCCAGATAATCTTCTGAACAAGATTTCCAATAGTGATGTACTCAGTCCTCACGCCGTCATTGCTCTCCTCGCGAGTGACGGGGGTAGGTGGGGGAGTAATGACAGGCGGTGGAGGGGAAGGAGTTGGGGTAGATGAGGGAGGAGGAGAGGGAGAAGAGGGAGGAGGAGACTGAGTGGGAGTAGTCGAGGCGGGCTCCGCCTCAGCCTTGACAGATGCAGCACCGTAATCGTCGTCATCCTTGGGGTCGGGGTATGGTGTTTGAGTAGCAGCAGCAGCAGCACCTACGCCGTCGCCAGACTGCTTGAACACCTGACCAGGGAGATACTGATCACCAGTCGGCGTCGCCCCCGGTTGGTAGCTCATAACGGGCACCGAAGGGACCGAAGTGGCACGTGGCGGGTTCTTGTCAGTAGCAGGCTGCGGGCCAACTTGAATGGGGACATTTCCGGGCAGAGCGGGCAAGCCGGGGCCAGTAACATTCTCCTTAGCCATCATATCTGGAAGCTTGATCTTGCATTGCCCGGCTTTTGCGTCGTCCTGAATGGTGAAGAGCGGACAATCCTGGATTCTGCCAGAAGGGTTTGTGCAGGTATCGGCAGCTTTCTGCAGGAAGTCGACATCCCAACCAGTCATAAAATCAGCGTGGTAGCCAAATCCTATATATGAAGAATCAAGATGCCAACTGTTAGCAAGGATCCCAGTGACGTTGAGTATGCTTAACATGGTTTTAAGTCGTGCACTAACCCTGAATATCTCCATTGGAGATGACGAACCTGCCAGTGCGGCCCTTGAAGGCAGCCGTGTTCCAGATAATCTCGTAGAAGAGACTGATGAGACGTTTAGGGTGGGTCGAGGGGCACGTGCCCGTCATGACCAAGTCCGGGTAGGCAACGTGGGAGCGGTGATCAGGAGAGTCTGTATCTACACCGTTCCAACACGACGGAAACATCATCTCGAAGCGTATGCCATCAGCGCAGTTCGCATCAAGGTACGCCTTGTCAGGAAGAACATGGCGGTAGAGCGAGCCTTCAGGGGCCTTGGCGTAATTCAGGCAGTTGAATCCTATAGCACGCTGCTGAAGGTCGGGCTGAGAGGTCTGTCCCAGCTTGGCCCAGACTGACTTTTCAGGATCAGGCTTGCTCACATCACCAAGGGCGTCCGAGTAGTTGCGGCGCAAGCTGTCGCCCGCAATCATGCGAAAACCCTTGGGGAAGGCAATAAGTTTCTCTCCCTGGTTGGGAAAGAGGAGATAATAACTAGTCAAATAAAGTCAGCACTCCAACGGTCCATTCCAGGTGAGTGGCATCTAAAAGTAGGAGAAGTTGGCGTGGCAAGAAAGTGATGAGAACACAAATTTGCAAGTCAGAAAAACTCACGCAAGCATGCCACCTTGCTGCTCGACAATCTCAAACTTTCCGGTCGTGGTATCCTCAAAGAACAGGGACGGATGCCAATAAGCGGACTTGTCCTGAGTAACAGCGCAAGAAGTGCAGTCCGAGGCCATGAGATCGTCGTAAGTGGCATTGTCACCAAAGCCTGAGGTATACAGGTTAGCAGCAATATCTTCAATGATGATCAGTAACTTTACTAAAATATGGCACTATCTCTTACCTCCACTGCCATGAATCGAATGAAGGTGCTGTGCAACTTCGCCCGGTGAGATAAGAGGGTCGATACGGGCCAAACCAGACCTAGCGCGGCACTCCATGCGCCAGAATGCATTTGCAGTCAAGGCGAGGTTGCCTGCAACTATGAGAGTAAAGAGTTTCATGTTGAGCAATTCGTAAAAAGGTAGCCGCCTGGGATATTTGAATAAATAATTATTCGGGAGTTGAAAAGTCGCCTGGTGCTTGATGAGGTTGCGAATCTCAAACAAGCGAGGCGCTTTCAAACCAAGTGGCCTAAATGCCGAGATGGGAGGAATTCGTCGGTGGTTTCCTCAAACGAAGGCGAGAAACCAAACTCAACACGGGCAGAGTTGCGTGTTCTGGATGTGGTCGATCGTTCGAATCCGTGGCGTTCGTGGAGCGAGGTGGCAGCGTGCCTTCCCTTTTCGATCGATAAACCCAAGCAGTGTTCTCCACGGGCAACCACACAGCAAAAATAGTCCAGTCCGGCACGCAATAATGATAATAGGTTGATAACACCACGTCCAGCTGTGGACTTGTTCCTCCGCTGAGCTTTGATCGATCGGGGATATCGAAGGATGAAGGTTGGTTCGAATAGAGTGTGCAACAAACAGATGCAAACCTCGACGAGAAAGAATCAGAGCGAGTATCTGAAACTACTCAAGAAATGAATGCGGTCAACACAGGGGGTCGAAAAGAAGGGAATCCGTCGCAGTCGTCGAAACGAGGAAGAAAAGAGAAAGAAGGACTGTGAGAAAAAGAGGGCTATTGAAGAGAGCGGACGTCGAAATTCCAACCACTGCAAACGACGCAGCTGAAGCGAGTGTTGGAGAAAAGAAAAAAAGAAAAAGACCGAAGGGAGGCGTCAAAAGGTAGACAGACGGACGGTCAAGAATTAAAAAAAGAGGGTGGGAACTTCAAACGAGAGACATAGCTCGTAGATATTACATTGCTCAGATGGGCAAGAAGGTACGTACAAACCCACTTCCCGCCACGCCCAACCAACCGATCGGCTCCAATGAACCTGCAGTCTGGGGCAAGGGGCCAAGGAAGGACCCTAACCAGGGTTGCGTACCACACCCCATCCTTGTCCTGACAGGTCACAAGCGATGTAGTACTGTATGTACTATTTATTTGCAAATCCTCTCTATTTCTAGACTAAAAGACGTCGCAGTAGTAACAGTATTCCAAGTGTTAGCATGGTTGCAGGACAGTCCGGGAGTCGAATCCTATCGGCAACGTTATTATAATTACATATTACCTTAAATTGTGAAGCTCATACCGTGTATATGTAACACCTGCAGCATTCGAGTTTCTTACCTACTGTAAGGCACCAATTTGTCTCCGCTACGTCCGCGAGACAGGAATGTTCCGAGGCTGAAATGGATCGCCACCGCCTGCCGTCCTTTGGTGCGAGCTTCTGTCCTCCCGTGTCTTTGCCGCAGAAGAAATACTTATCTTACTGCACTGCATGCTCCAATGTGCAAGATACCTCGAATATTACATATTCTTGAGTTGCTTCTGCCGCACCGATGATCAGGACGCGACCGACCGGCCGGCCAAACCGACCTTGGACTGCCTGCATTTAACAAGTTCCCCACGAAATTCCCGTGCAAGAGATCCTGCCATAGCCCCCTTCGAAATAAATTAGATTAAAGGAATCTCGTCAAGTTTGGGTCTGTGTGGATTTTGCATCAAGTTAGGAAAATCCCAGCCGGGATTGGCGGGGATCGCCTGCACAAACGTTGAAACCCTGCAAGGGGCCAAGAGGGGCGCACGTCTTAGTCTGGAAAATAGGGGTGTTTCCACAAAGGTATCGTTTAGCCATGATTCCTTACAAAAAGTACCTCGCATGTACAAGCGAATGAGGCTCCTCGCCCCAGCACTTGCAGAATTAGCCCGAGCGGAGCCGCGCGGGACCTTGCATTGGGGCGGGCTGCTGTGAGTTGGAACCATTGGTAGGGATCTCCGAGGGAGGCTTTCTCGCCCTATCGATCAGATGACTGTCATCTGAAGCCTGGACGTGGTTCGAAGAGACACTTTCATTCCGGTCATGTTCCCCCGCCTCGGCCACGTTTGTAATGTACTGTAATTACCGTGACGGTGCGCGATCCATAAAGTTCGCCCCGCGGAGTACCCGTCTAGAGTATTTTTCCCGCTACAGTTTAATCTGTTTGCAAGCAAAGAAAAAGGATGCTGGGTCCGTTGACGTCAGCAGCGATCTTCATGCGGTTGACCAACTCCATGTTTGGTCACAGTCAATAGAAACTTGTGGGACGCCTGCTCAACTTGTCAGCATCGAGGTAATAGTATGGGATGATCCCCATGTTGCAAAGGCCAGTCTACGTCAATGAGGCGTGGGACGGACCAACACTAGCCGAAGTACCCTAGCTTCGCGGCTAGAAGCTGACCGACGCATCGTGGTAGTTCAGACCAACTAGGTCTAGGTCTATTTAATTAAAGTATATCATTTCCAAGGAAGAGCAGATAAATAACCACTCCTCATGTTCGGCATGCTACCTGTCAGTTGAGCGTGGGACTGGCTGATGCTAACGCGACATCCCAGAGTTGCACTTGCGAAGTAAAACCCGTCAAAAAAAGACAGGGTGGCTGACAAGGTTCGTCTCTTTCGAAACGGTTTCAAAAATAGTCGCTAGATGATGCACCCCTCTCACACCCCACCCACTTCAATAACCCCTTTTTATCAAGCATGCCCATCACACAGGTGATAGCTAGTGTTAGTGCTGGAAGCGCGTTTGCGACAATATTTTGGATTCTATTCTGGATTATTCTACCGTATATTGCCGGCCGGCACTGGTGCAAAATGGTGCGCTCAGGTGGTTAATCCACTCCTGAGACCGATCGAGAAAAAGGCGATCAGCGGCTTGTGTTTGTTTCCAACAACCACGCAGAAAGCCTAGACTTGGCTAAGCTTCTTTTTTGCTTTTTTTTTTTATTAAAAAAAAAAAATTGGGCTCTACCAATGTGTTTCGGTGAGGCTTTGTGTACCGGGTTGTTCTGACATTGCTACTCGATACATAAACTTGGGAGGCAAAGAAGTAAACCTTTGAGCCTAAAATCGGTAATAGATGGGCAAATTATATGAACGATCCCTCACAGCTTAACGACCTAATCCAATTGACACTAGAGAAAACAACATTAATCACCATGAAACCGTGATCGACAGATTGTCGTTAATGGCTTGGAATCTCTTTCAATCAATTCCATGAGTCGTTTTGGCTCGTCTCAACAATCTGCCTGCGCTATCTCACCTACGGTATTTCAACTGTGGATGCCTTTCCGACCCTTTTTATAGCCTAGGTACCCATGTGGGCGGGTACCTACCCTGCATACTTGATTGTTTCAAAAGTGGTTCTAATCACTGCCTACGTTCCCAACTCGAGATAGGTATTTATGCTTGTCCAGATCGCTCCAATACGGCGACGAGTAATGAATTGTCATGAGCCTGCTATAACAAAGTTAATTATTGATGCTATGGTTCTCGACAGTATTGGTTTTTTTTTGCTGCCCGAAGAGCCTATGTTCACTTTGTAATCGGTCGACTCAACCAGGACAAAATCTTGGCACGCACTGACATTATTTTATTCACTCACTGGTGTCTTGACCACCTATACCCCACTTCACGGAGCTACCTGTTACAATACTGCTTTGCAAGCATGTGTCTACAGTGCCTTACTTCACCTCCCTAACTACATTGCCAACCAAAGATAGCCGAGTTGATAAACCGCCAGAATCTTGAAAATTCTTTTGTGGTTTTGCTGTTGCAAAGATGTTATGACTGTTTTCTATAGATCTTGATCGACATAATGGATGACCTCTCGGGATTGAATTGGTCCGCTCCGGCCAACAACGCCTCCAACAAGAAGCCGCCCATGAATCCATCGAGTGCCTTCTCCTATGCATCTCTGCGTCCGACGCCATCGCCTCAACCATCCGGTCGCAACACTCCTCTGTCATCTCAGGGCTCCGGTGTGGCGGGATTCAAGCCACCAGCGGCAGCCCCTAAAGTCGCACAGGATAGCTTCAGCGGTCTGGTGAATTTCGGAGCTGCCAAGAGTACGGCCAACTTGAGCTTGCGCGAACAGCAGGAACGGCTCGAGGCCGAGAGGCGAAAGAAGGAGGAGGAAAAGAGGAAACAGGCGCAGGCGAACTATGGCGATGGGAGATTCTTCGACACTCTAGGGTCCAGGTCGGCGACACCCTTGTCGCAACCGGCGTTTGCGGGCCTGAACAATGGCAAAGCCACGGCCGATTCCGAAGACGACCTCTTCGCCGCATTCAAGTCTACTACGCACGTTGACAACGCAAGTCACTTTCCCCCACCGATCCAGGGGGGACAGACACCGCTGTCAAGAGGCTCTACCCCGGCAAATGCAGCAAGTCTAAACCTGAGCAGCCCAAGTGCTTGGGAGCAGCCTACCGCCTCCAAGCACACATTCGATGACGATGATGATCCCTTCGGCCTCAGCGAGCTGAAACCGAAATCTCAACCAGTACCTACTACCGTGGCAGCTGACGATGACGACCTGCTCGGCGACCTTGGCAAACCTATCGAAGAGGTGCGGAGAGAACAGGAGGCCAAGGCCAGGGCGAAAGCCCAGGCAAAAGTGCCTGAGCCAGAACCTGGAAAGCCTATCGAGGATTCTGAATCAGACTCCCCCGATGAAGATGGTCCTGTCAGGAAAACAGGCAACGACCCTTTCGATAAGGCCGTTGCGCAAATTGTTGACTATGGTTTCACCCCTGAAGATGCAAGGAGAGCGCTTACAGAAAGCGGGGCTGGATTGAACGTTCAGGCGGCCGTAAACTTCCTTCTGGATGATGCGCACAAAAAGTCTAAAGAGAAAGCGAGGCAAAAACAGTCTCAAGCCGGGCGTCTAAGAGAGGACGACGATCGAACATCATCTTCTGGGCGATCTAGGAACGCTAGTCCAGCTTGGGCACAGGATGAGAGGCCGAGCCATCGGGATAACCGGTCTCCGGGACAAGGAGAAGTAGACTTTGCGAAGCAGGCGACTGCACTTGGCAACAGCTTCATGAAATCTGCCAATTCGCTGTGGAAAACAGGCCAAAAGAAGATGCAAAAGGCGGTCGCAGATTTTCAACAACAAGATGCAGGCGACCCGAGCCAGCCTAAATGGATGAGGTCTGCGCAGCAGGACACACACGCTGTCCAATCGGACCGAAAGCGCACTGAAACTGGTACCGACGAAGCAATGATGCTTGAATCCGATGGTAGACCGCCTCGGCGGGACGCAGCCAGTAGTGGCTCTGCTCGAAACCAGTCACCAGCGGTGCGACCATCGGCCGGGTCTAGGACAGCATCAGGGCCAAAGTGGCAGCAGGCATCACAGCCCTCTCTTATGGACCCGCGATCGAGAATCAACAAGCAGGAGATCGAAGAGCAGAGTGCTCAGGCATACATCAGTCCAGCCAGGCGGAAGAAGGCAACACCTCGGCCCCAAGCAGAGGCAAGACCTCCGCCTGAACCGCAAGCGGACTTGCTTTTCGAGCCAAATCAACCAAGTAGGGCTCAAGCGCCCCCTACCAAACAACCCGCCCCCACTCTTGCGAAAGTACAAAACAATGCGCCTCCGCCTAGGCCACGGCCACCACAGCCAGCCCGCCAGATCCCGCCGCTTTCAGACTCTGCTCTACAGACATCCACCAAGCATCGCCTCGAAGGCACTGCGCACTTCAAGCGAGGAGATTTCGCATCGGCTCATGCATCATACGGCAACTCTCTATCAGCACTTCCCCAGTCGCATCCTCTCGCGATCTTGCTTCTTTGCAACCATGCTTTGACAGCTCTCAAGACCGGAGAGCCCCGCCAGGCTGTCGACGATGCCGATACTGCACTCAAGCTCATTGGTCCTGGCAAAGGCGAAGGCGAGACTGTTTCGCTGGGCGGACCCGAGAACGAAACTCGTGACATGAAAGATCTTTACGGCAAAGCACTGACACGCAAGGCCGAGGCACTCGAGCAGATGGAGAAGTGGAGCGACGCGAGTGTTGTCTGGCAGACGTGCGTCGAAGCTGGCGTTGGTGGTTCCACGGCTACCGCAGGCCGACAGCGTTGCCAGAAGGCTCTGGCGCCCAAGCCAAAGCCCAAAGCAGCCCCTTCTCGGCCGAAGCCGAGTCCAGCTGCGGTGTCCAACAAGAGCTCAGAGGCAGTCGTGCGGCTGCGCGAAGCCAACGCTGCCGCTGCACAGGCGGACGAGGAGAGGTTTGCGCTTGTCGACAAGGTCGACGCGCGCATCGCAGCGTGGCGCGACGGCAAAAGAGACAACCTGCGGGCTTTGTTGGGGAGCTTGGATCAGGTCCTCTGGGAGGGCAGCGGGTGGAAGAAAGTCGGACTTCATGAGTTGGTCGTGGCCAGCAAGGTCAAGATTATATACATGAAGGCCATTGCCAAGTGTCATCCCGACAAGGTAAGGGCTCGCAACTACTTTTCATTCCCAAGCTATCTGACTTTATCAGTACAGCTACTAACCAAACTCACGCGGAATAGATTGCCCAAGACGCAAGCACTGAAGTTCGGATGATTGCAGGAATAGTTTTTGCTACTCTGAACGAGAGTTGGGACAAGTTCAAGGCTGAGAATGGGTTGTAGGTGACGGGAATGTCATGCTAGATATCGTGCAACTCCACGAAGAATGAGGACATTATAATTAGAATTTGTTCACTTGCAAAGACAGGTTGATGCAACCAAGAAACTGATACTTGTCACACCGTCATATACAAAAATCATGGTTTTGAAAATTGAACTTTGATGAGCTCATGCGGCAGACTTTAGGCGTACTCGACAACAGTAGAGTATTATTGCTCTGATAGCTGATATCATAAACTTTGCAAACTCGGTTAATAATAATCCATGCAAGCTGCCACAACATGGAGTACGGACAGTTATACTAAGCAGAACATGCACATGTAGGAAAGGGGTTATCTGTCGAGAGCACGAAAAAAAAATCAAATAAAAATAAAAATAAATAAAAATAAATAAATAAATAAAAAAAATAAAAATAAAAACACGACCAAGAACCCATGAAAGAACTGAGGCATAAATAGGGGCCTACTTGTATCATATAAAATATACGTTTCTTAGTTTTTTTTTTTTTTTTGTCTTATTTTTATATTCACCTGGTCCACGAGGCCTTACAAGCCCAGGCTTCTACGGACAGAGTCGCGAACCTTTTGTTCGTAATCGCCCCTGCGCTCCCGCCACATCTTTGCCGCCTCGACGTTGGCAGGACTTTCGTCGTTGGGCTCGGCCAGCATGCTCATGACGGAAATCAAGACCTTCTCGACCGACTGGATGGGAGACCACCGCTCGGATGCGTGCTCGTAGTGGTTGGGGTCATCGCCGGGTGGGTGGAGGATCGAGATGCAGACGAGGCCGCTCGGGTAGACTGTCCATGTCCGATTCCAACCCGCCTCGTTAGTTTATTACAGAAGCCAGCCACCGACATCCCCCTTGTAGTAAAGCTGCTCTCCGATCACGTACCATTTGGGTGCCAAATCTCGCCTAGGAATTTCATCGTCGGCGGTGCGAGCGGATAGTCCTTGGGGAAGCGCAGCTCGGCGGGGAAGACGCCGCCCTCGAAGGGCGTGCCCTCAGGGCCCTGGATCATGGCCTCCCAGTGAAGGAGATCATCTTCGTTCACGGGGCCGGCGGTGATGCCGTCCGGCGGGTTGTTTGTCAAAGCGCGGTACTCCTGGAGGAGACGGCGGTGGGCAGTTGATTGTGCCATAGATTTGGGTGATGGATGGGTCGCGGTTTCACTGATGTTGACAACTGTACTGCCTTCAAAAGACGTAGGGTAAGTGATGGCGGTGCGGGGCAGATCGATGGGTTCGGGAGTCTTGGAGGTTTCTTGGCACTTTGGTTAGTTGCTTTGTGTGCTTGTCAAATGAAATAATGTTTTCTTTGTCGTAAAGGCCGCAAAAGCTATTTTATGAATCAATTCGGGTAGCAGAGGCTTTCTATTGTACAGGTTCAATTCCGTTTAATTCGAGTAGCTTCCGCTGCAGACATGTGGCCATGACGATGCCGGAGTCGGCAGGCACCATTTGTGCAGTAGGAGCAACTACAGTAGACTAGCACCCGTGTACCAGTACCTGTCCGTGTCGGGCTAGGCGCCCCACAACCCCCGTCATCGTCCACTTGACCAGACTTTACGATTGCAGGGTAGAGCTACCGATGAGCGCGCCCGTGCTTCAGCTCTCAACAACTTGAAATTTCCCACCTCATGTCCTGCCAAACATGCCGCCCAGGTCGGTCCCTAGGGGCATCCTCCGGCCGACTAGGAGTCTGCATAGAGTCATAGCAGCTCCGACCTCTCCCGCTTGTTTCTTTTGTTCTTATTCACTGCCCACCGGGGCCGGCAGGTCATCAACTTTCACACAGTCAAAGCCGCGATTTGACTCCCGACGCGCTGAGTCCACAATTGCGAACGCACCCGAGCCAAACCCGCGCATAGAGCTCCAGACTGCCTTGACCGCATTGCAGAGACATGCGCCCAACTATATCAATATATCCAGAGTCGAATTGGCATTGCAGGGCCTCCGTCAGGATGCGGGCCGAGAAGCTGTGCGGCTGGCTATTCTAGGGTTAGGGGACAATGGTTCTGCTGGCCGTGCTGCAAAGGGTTTGCTACGCTCTATGCTCGCAGACCCCCTCTCGTCGGAGCAGGAGTGGGAACGTCAATTAGACCAACGGGACGAAACGCGGCCTCTCATCATTCGAATCCGTCCAGAGGAGTCACAGTCCGACAGCGGCACTGCAAGGCTAGGTTTTGTGCGCCCAGCGAATGCAAGGGATAGTGCTGTCTTGGAGATCCCCGTATCGTCACCCACTCTTAACAATCATGGCCTGGAGATCCTGCTGGCGACGGTAGGCTCCGTCGCACCCCCTGGCCAGAACAGCAACAGCGCCGTGTCGCTCGAGGAGGCAGCCCTTGCGCCTGCAATAGATATTCCGACTTCGAGCACTGGCCGCTTCACCCAAATTGCAACACCCGTACACAAGGCCCTGTTCGTGGCCGATGGGGTTGCGGGTGCTTTGAAGATTGGTTCTCTATCGGGGTCGGGGCCGACAGATGACATTGCGGGCGCTGTGAATCTCAAGTCATGCGCTGATGAAGACCTCGCCGGCTGTCCCTTCACGCGGATTGATGTTGAGTCCGCTCGGCAGGCGGTCGCTCTGTTCCGCGAGGACGTGGGCAACGCCATGGAATTCGAGGCTCTTTGGTTCAAGAGTAACGTTCCAGCAGCCAAGGATTGGCTGCTCAAAGGTGCTTTATCCAATGAGGATGGAACCACAAAAGCGGTTGTGAAGCAGCTTGTTGTTTCCATACTCCGCAACGCCATTGCGCGAATCGAAGAGGACGAAGGCCGCAATCTCTCGGTGGCGTTACAGCGTTCTACCACTGTAACGGAGCTGAACGCAGCTCTATCAGAGTGGTCTGAGGCTGCTCACTCTGAGTTACGAGAGCAGCTGGATGAGGCCTTTGCCGGTAGAAGATGGCGCAAACTTGGATGGTGGAAACTCTTTTGGCGCGTCGACGATGTTGGCATGCTGTCGTCCGAGATGATCAGCCAGCGATTTTTACCCCGGGCAGAACAGGGGGCCGTTTACCTTGCTGGCGGTATTGACGGGTCTGGACTGTTTGGGAAAATGGGACAGGTCCCCAGCTATCAGGTGCCAGCTCGTACAGCACATGCTGCTGAGGCTGCAGTAGCCTCTCCAGCCACGACAAAATGGCCTGCACACATTGCAGAGACGAGAAACTATCTCTTAACAAAGAGTGTGCCGGCGCTGCAGGCACTGGCACAGCAACTACTCATTCAGACACTTAGCACCACGACACTTACTACGTCCCTGGGCGTGCTCGCATACCTCTCTTCATTTGGAGCATACGAGGCTGGAGCCATAGCAGCTCTCGGCACTGTATTCAGTCTACGAAGGATGCAAACAAAATGGGAGACAGCTCGAGAGTACTGGCACGGGGAGGTTCGCGAGGAAGGTCGGAAGGCTGTAAGGGCTGTGGAAGCAAGCATTGAAGGGTTTCTAGAGCAAGGGCGAGCTGGCGGTAACGATGCTATCAGTGCAGAAGAGCTGAGGAGGGCCAGGGATTTGGTGAATACCGTCGAAGACGCACTGGAGAAGCTCAGGTAACATCGGCATAACTTGCCAATGTTGTACAACAACGTATATAGATGTATGAAAGTATTAATCAGTCGATATCTTGCTGGATCTATCACTCTGACATATCAGGCTGTGCGGACAGGAGTTTCTTCCAGGCTTCATAGTGGCTCTCATCGTCTCACCGCTGTTATTGGGTAACCTTTATTTTTCTTCTTTTATGTACCTGGGTATCGAGAACAAGCTGCGACTCTGGCGACGAGCCATGAAACACCCATAACTCCTTGGGGATATATCTCAACCCCAAACGAGCAACGAAAATTGACATGAGAAATTCCCCAGCCCCAAGTAATAGAAGCAGGCTCATAGGCCAACCTCGACTTTTTGTCTATGCCGAACATCCAAGCCTTATCAGTTCATCACCGCAAAACTAACAACACGATAAGATGCCGCACCGTCGAAACAGCTTTTTGGTAAGGACGTGATGGCCTAAATCGACCCGGGCGCCATGTTCAAAAATTCGTCATTATCGTTAAAGGAGCAAGAAAACGGTGCCTTTTTGGTCTTTTTTTTCTTCCCCCTCTTTTTTTTTTTTTTTTCTCTCTATCAACCATAGAAGAAGCAAGCATAAATAAAATCACCTGTCGCCCCTGCCTCCCCTTCCACCGCCGCCACGTGCCCTGTTGACTGTGGCGCGACCTCTGGCGAGACCGACACCGCGGCCGCGCACGTTGCGGCTACGGAACATGGGGGCGTTGCGCAGCATGTCCGGGACGATGAAGAAGCGCACGTGGCTGCCGCGGATGTAGACCTGGTCCAGGTGGCTGACGCGACCGTCGCGCGCCGTCACCGTGATGTCGCGGAGCTGGATGTTCATGTTGTCTTCGGCTGTAACGTTGGGGGGGATCGAGGGCTCGTCAGCAAAGTCCTGCGCAGTTTTGAGCGGGGGTCTGCTCATGGCTGTGAAGGGTAAGGGACAAGGTTGGGTGTCTTGTACCATCTATCAGCTTGCCGCGGTAGGTCTGGCCGGTGGTGATCTCGAGGGTGATGATATGGCCCTGCGTTTGGACGGGTTAGTTCGTGTGGCAGCTTAGGAGGAATTAAAACAGGACGGTCGCAAAGGTGCAGTCTAATTGCCCATACCTGAGCCTCGTTGAGGAGCTTGATTGGGATGCCGATTGTGGAAGTCATGTTTGCGGTCTATGGCCGTCGGTCTCTTGCCAGTGCTGTTCGACTCGGCGGTTGAAGGGGGGGTTCACGTCGCGGCGCGAAGCTAGCCAGCCCTGCGTGCGGTGGGCTCTACAGCTGGGGGAAATTTTGGGGAGGTTCAGCGATGACTAAGCTGGTAGCCAACAACTGCCGCCCCACCCAAGTGTCTTTGAAGACACAGAGAGCAGTTGCAATGGAGATATCTACGGCAGCCTATTCTTAACTGGCCTAGTTCTAATTGTCGGCACGAATTCTACTTGGACCCGTCAAGTGAGCAAGAGTCTCAAACGCTCTCGCTGCATCGTGGCGATAGATGGACGGAAAACGTGCACCAAAATACGACACCTCCTTGACTCTGGCAACCTGGCGATAACACAAGATATGACCTCCCACTCGGGGCTAAAGCCGCTGTTTTCAGTGATGCTAGGTTCCTGTGGATCTCTCAATAGCGGCGCAGGCGAATCGCAAAACGCGCCGCTATTTTGGGCTGTGCGGCTTACAGTTCTTTCAGGAAAACCCGAAGCCGTTGGGTGGCCAACTGCCCTGTTGTGGGATTTTTCGACTGGAAACAAAACAGCCTCGGCTTGCCTGGACCCCATAATTTCGCCCCCCAAAGCACTAAATTTGTATGATGTAGAACCTAGCCAGATAAGGAGGAACATTTGATTCGGGAAATTCTGTTCAGCGGCGTACATACAGCACACCCCCGGTTTCATATCAAGTCTGCAGTCAGTGTTTGAGCTTCATAGATTTTCTTGTCTCCTACTCATTACGTTGCATTTTGCGGATTCTCTTGTCTTTCTAACTTGATTTACTTTATGGCAGGGTTCTTTCTCACTTTGTTGTCATCTTCTCTCCCATTTATCGATCCCGTCTGGCATCCCTCAGCATCGAGATTAGAACCACCACGTATTGCACCGTTTCAAAACGCACCCGCACCCTTCTCCCTTCTCAGAGGTCCACTTGCATCACAACGTTCATTTGCTGTAACTATTCCAACCCACAGTGACTGCACACAAACAACAAGTCCAGGCTGCGATTCAGCATGTCCAGCTATCTGGGTCGTCTCAACCCAATCCCGGGCTTTCCCGGATACTCGGGACCTCACAAGGTCGGGACGGTGGACGTCGAGATTCCCATCTCGGAGCTTCCAGCACCATGCCCAGTACCAGATGGCGCGCAGGATATTCACACCATTCTGTTTCGCATCTTCTATCCTACGAGCTCAGAAGCCAAAGGAAAGGAAATCACATGGCTTCCCAACCCGCAGCGCCAGTACCTGATGGGTTATGGATTTTTCATGGGCGCTTCTCCTCTCCTCTCCAGCCTGGCTTCCTTTGTACCCAGATATCTCCACTACGTCACAATCCCGGCCATTAGGAATGCGCCTCTGATCAGCCCGGCAGCTAAGAACGGCCGCTGGCCTACCATGATCTTCTCCCACGGTCTGGCAGGTAGCAGAAACTCGTACTCACAGCTGGCCGGCTCACTTGCCAGCCATGGCGTTGTGGTGATATGCCCAGAGTACCGTGACGGCAGTGCCATTGCTACAGTCGTCAGAGACCCCGTTGCTCTCTCCAAATACCAAGGAGGACTTTTTGCGCAGAGGCCGCGGTCTGCCGAGGTTGTGTATAAAAACTTGCCACACACCCCATCACGGGAGATATCGGAAGCTCGCGACGCCCAGCTACGTGTCAGAGCTTGGGAGACTGGCTTGTTGTACGAGGCGCTGGTCAAGATGGATGAGGGCAAAGCAGAGTCCATGACCAACCTGAACACCAGCACACCTGCAGAGGCTTTATCCTGCTTTGCAAACAGACTCGATGTCCAGGAGCCTGGCAAGGTCATATGGGCCGGCCACAGCTTTGGCGCCGCCACCATCACACAGGTTGTCAAATCGACGTACTATGCAGACCTTCCCGAGGTGAAAAGTATAGCGAACCCGATCTTTGCGGTAAAGGAATCGGCCAAGATCCGCCGCCAGATCACAAACCAGTCCGTCGCCGTCCTACTTGACATGTGGTGTCTGCCCATGATCTCCCCAGACCAAACCGCACTCTACAAACTGCCGCTACCCTGCTACGATACCACTGCCCCAAACTCCCCAGGAGGTGATGCATTGCTGGCCGTGGAGTCGGATGCCTTCTTCAAGTGGACCGAACACCTCCACACCAAGGCCATGATCCTCTCCCCGTCCCCCTCGGGTGCGCCTCCCGTGTCCGCCTCTGCATTCGACAAGCCAGGATTTTCCAGGCCGAGCTGGTTCTATGTCAAGGAGAGCGCGCACATGAGCCAGTCGGACTTTGCAACCCTCTTCCCCTGGCTCGTGAGGCGCGTATTCAACGGGCATGCACCTGAGCGGGTCATGCGTCTCAACCTGCGCGCCGTGCTGCAGACACTCCGGCGGAACGGGCACTCTGTCGCCCCCACATGTGCCGCTGATCTTGGCGACGGCGACGAGCCTACCGTCGCCAAAGCTACAGCCACAGGCGGGCTGGAGGATGATCCGGCAATCCTGGATAGCAAGGTTGCCGAGTCAAAGGCGATCGACGCTTGGACTCACATAGACGTTGTCGGGCTCGGGCTCAAGAGTGCGGTTGCTGGGACTAAGACCCAGCAGACAGATGAGAAGTAGAAGGGGCAGCTTTGGTATGATATCTTCTTGGCCTGTTCTTCTTACTTTTTTTTTTTTTTTTAACATCTTGGTTGCAGTATTTTGTCTTCATCATGTACAGCATGTTTCAGACATTAGACGCAGAGCATGGCGTTGGTTAGATTAACATACATAGAGTTATAGGCGCATTATCATCTCCATCTCAAGTCTCTCTGGTATTTTCCAGCAATTCGTAGAGTTTTTGCGATTATCTTTGGCGGTTTCTGGGTGTTCAAAACACCCGGTTGTCGACTTGCTAATCAGGGGGTGAGACGCTCGCCTCAGCCGCCCCTTGACTCTCCTTTTCCTTTTTTTTCTTCTTTTTTTTATTCTTTTCTCGTTAACGCGTTAACGGACGGCTTCGATTCTCCAGTACCGAAGAATCTTTGTTGGGTCAATGTAAGAAATTTCTCATCATATTGTCTACATACTGTACACCTACACACTTTTTTATACGTCAAGCTTACGGCCCTCAACCTCCAGAACAGTCCTCAGGTGATCAAAGCCCAGCTTCTCTCCTTGGTGAAAGGCCAGCAGGTTGCTCGTCTTGAGCACATTCCTGATCTGCCTTCCGTTAAGCTCCAAACTGGCCAGCCTCTCGATCTCGTCCGATGTGACGGTGTGCTGGCTCTCGGAATTTTCATCGGCACCTTGCCTCTCGAGGAAGCCGCTCCAGACGCTTCGCCTCGCGTCCACGTCGAGCGGCGGGTACTCGAGGCTGAGATGGATGCGTGATTGGAAGGCCTCGTCCATGCAGTCGACCCGGTTGGTGGTCAGGAAGAGGATGCCCTCGTAGTATTCCAGGGTGCGGAGGAAAATCCCGACGATGCGGTTCCGGTCCAGGTCCGTGCTCGTACGGCGCTCGAGAACAATGTCACACTCGTCCAGCAGCAAAACCGCGTTCCACTTGGCTACCATCTCGAGGACCTGCAGGAGGTTCGACTCGACCTCCCACGACGTCTGTCCGAGGTCGTCGGCGCTCATGACGTAGAGCGGCACCCGCATTTCCTCGGCTACCGCCTCGGCAGTCAGAGTCTTGCCGATGCCGGGCCCGCCAGAGAGCAGCATGATGATGCCCTTGCCCTTGCCGGCGATGACGTCGTCGATCCGGTCCTTGTTCTGGGCCTGGCTGCGAGCAAAGGCCAGGATGAGCGACTTTTGGCCCCGCGGCAGCACGAGGCTGTCAAAGGCGCGGTCGTTGAAGCGCACCTCGGACACGCTGTCGACGTAGAACTCGAGCCACTTCTTGCTCTTGAGGGCCCAGCCCTTGAGCATGGGCGTGCAGAGCAGCAGCTGCTCCTCGGTCAGCGGGATGACGGGCTTGAGGTCCTCAAGCAGCTCCTCCTCGCGTTGCTCCTCTTGGTAGCCGTCGTAGGTGTAGGTTTCCTGGGCGTTGTAGTCGCCACCGTCCTCGGCGTCGAGCTGGGCCGCGCGGGCGGCCTGCACCTTGTTGAGTGATTTGAGCGAGCTCTGGTGGTTCGGGTTCCACTTGTCGTGGGCAAAGGCGTCGATGACGATCCTCGAATCGACTGAGATCTTTGACGGCCCCCACTTCTTCTGCTCGATGGCCTGCCCGACGTACATCTTGTAGTGGTAGCCGGCCAGGGACTCAAATACGCGGCCGCGGGCCACGAGCATCTCCCTGACGCCCTCCGGGTCCGGGCTGTACTGGAGCGGGCAGCACGCGAGGTCCTCGATGGGCATGGTGCCCAGGAATGGGGTGATGATCTGCTGGGCCTCGTCGTAGCCAAACTTGGACCCGTCCCAGTCGACCCTGTCGCAGGTGAGTTGGAAGACGGGGCCAAGGCGGCAGTGCTGGACGTACTGGCCCTGCTCCAGCCGCATCGCGATGGGCCGGCCGTAGCGGCTGGCCAGGACGATGCAGCCCGGCTGGAAGATGGTCCAGACGTGCTCATAGGTTACGACCTTGTTGGCCCTGTAGTCCTTCATGGCCTCGATGACGTCGTCCAGCTCGGCCGAGAGGACATCGTGCAGGAGCTTGACGTGTGCGCGCGTCGGCTCGTCATACTCGTCGTTGGTGAGCGCGCTGGTCAGCTCTGCCCAGCGGTGCACAAAGGGGCGGAAAGGCGCTGAGAAGGCGAGCCTCTGCATGGTTGTGGTCACGCCCGGGTAGTCTTTGAGGACCTCGTGAAGCACCTTTTTGATGAGAGGACTTTGGATGACGATGCTGTCGATCTCGAGCTTCTTTCGAGAGTCGTAGCTCTTCTCTTCAGGTGGGGTTTGACAGCCTGTCAGCAACTTGCTTTGCGTCCCAAACCGCTGAACAGCAACACTCGGAGTAACTTACTGTTGCGCACAAGAATGGCGAACTTCATCGTCTCTGCGTTCTCGGCCGCCTCCTCCAGGTCCTCTGGGTACTTTTCCGTCCATGTGAACTTGTTGGGTTGGTTCTGGTCCCATTTCTGGTAGAGGTCTTTGGTTCCGCACAGCATGCCGACGATGACCTTCTCTTCCGACGCTGGCTTGTTTTCACCGCCCTCCTCTTTGGTCTCGTGTTGGCCATCCTCCTTTCCGGGAGCTTGGGACTGGGAATCTGTGGCATCGCCCTTCTCAGAGCCCTCCATGGGGGTCACTACGACCACCGAAGAGGTCTCCTCATCTGCAGCCAGATTGTCCGCCATGGTCATGTTTCTTTTCTTTGGCCGGCTGGCGCTGTGATATGTATGTAACGAATAATAAGAAGGCGGGTTTTCAGTTCTGAGAAACCCAGTCTTTTTATAATGAAAGGAAGAGGAAGCAGAGAAAGAGAAAGAAAGAGGACGTGATCTGAAAGAATACTCGTTTGAAAATGATCTTTCGTGAGACGAGAGCCGTTTAAATGTACGGTGGGCTCCCTTTCCTAAACACGAATGCCTCGTACAGACTATCAAGTTAGAAGACTTTGGAGCAAACGTAGCGCAGACCCAAACCGGGGCGCCAAGCCCCCACAGCCTATAGGCGCCGAGCGGATCAAACCGGCTGCAGTCAGCGGGCGTCGCATTAGCTGCAAACCCCAGGACGAATCACCCTTGTCATTGCCGTGAGATAGGTTAGGTATCATACCTGAATAGGCCTGGCGCTCTTGTAGTCTTTTTCATGAGTCCATTCGGCGAGACTGGCCCCACGTAGGCTGAAATATATATGTGGAGGCCTCGACGCAACTGGGCACGAGCAAGGCAGGCAGCAGCTTGTTACCTTGTCATTGATGGGCAATCTATCAGACAGGCATCAAGTGCCCGTTGGTTGTACGTGCAGTGCTTCTCTTGGCTCTGTTTTGGCACCCTGTCTTTTCCCTGTGATTGCCTGTTCTAGCGGTCTGACGTATCTGACATACATTCATTCCATCTTGATATCCCCTGGTCCCAACCGTGTGCTGCGCCCCAAAATCGGATGCTCGGTGACTCACTCCTATGGGAGAGGAGAGCGAAAAAAAAAAAAAAAAAAAAAAACCAATTCTACTATCAAATACGTACAGTACCTGGGAGTTTGCCAATAAATTACAAGTCTTGAAATGTCCGAGTCTGGACCTAGGCCTAGTAGGTAGTCTAGGCGGCTGGCGGGGCTGCCTCAACACCAAAGCTCCATCCAACTTTCTCATCATGATCACCTGTAAATGATTCATAAGAACTGGTCCTTTTTGGGAGCTGAAGACGGCAAGCTTAATTCTCCGATTCCATAGACCCTGAAGCACCACCTTTGTTTGCCTTTCTCCATCGCAAATATTTATAGATCCATTATGATCTAGGCCTCCACATTCCAGCCAGGCAGCCATTTGATTAATCAGGGTGCTGTCTTTTCGCATACAAGATGCAACTCATATTCCAACAGGGGAAGAGGTGTGTTTGATATCATCCAAAAGAGTAAAAAAAAAAAAAAAAAAAAGAAAACCGCCTCCTTCGTCAGCACAGGCCACAAAGCTTGCCAGTTCGGTTTCCTTCCACTGCCAATCCGCAGAAGAACAAGCAAAGACAAATATCCTCCTCAAAACCAGCCGGAATCACCGTCCGAACCTCCTCCGCCGTAGCGGTATTTAGTCGGAGGTGATGCGAGGAACCAGATTGTCCAAAAGATGACGGTAACCATGGCGATAAACATCATAATGATGGCCGTGACTGAGAACTCCTGCTCCTCGAGTGGCATCCTCAAGACGACACGTTCCCTTTGTTCGGGGGTCATCTGCTCGAGCTCGATATCGTCTTCATATGTGCCGATGGTTCCGTATACGGACATTATGTATTAGCGGCTTGTTGGCTAACAGGTTTCTCTCGGTGTTGATGGTACTGATAGTGCTGATGATGTTGACAATGTTGATGATTTTAATGATGCCTGTAAGTAATGGGGGGGTTTTTTTTTGTAAATGTTTAATGGTGTGCCCTAAAGTCTTTCCTCCTTTCCTCCTCGAATATTTAAGTGCTAATATTTGACTTTGTATATGCATCCCTAGTACTGTGACTGTGGCAACCTTTCGACGCCCTGGCCACTCGAAATATGAGCGCACAAGCTAGGGCTGTGACGATAACCATGCCTTGTGTGTTACAACATTTGTGCCAGTCATGCTTCTCCTGCTGGCCATCAAGGCCTGAAAACATCAAAACCATCCGTCGCCGCCCCAGCTCCCATCTCCAAGCCACCGCCAGGTATGTAAATGGCTCCGTCGATGGTGACAGCATATGTCCCGTGCCGGGGCAGTCTCATGGGCTCTCTCCAACTCCAGATACCCGTCGTGGTATCGAGAACCTCAACTTCGTCAAAGACGCCCGAGTCCGATTTGCTCGAACCTTCGCCACCAAATGTGTAAACTTTGTCTCCTATCGCAGCAGCCATGTGTCCACCCCTCGCGGTGGGCATTCGCTCCTTCTCCAGCGTCCATCGAGGATCCTCGGCAGCAAAATCAACTGAGTAGACCTTGTCGCTCACGATCAGGCCCTCACGAAGGTGCCGACCCCCTGTGACAAATAGTTTCGTCCCCACCACGGCGGCACCTGCATGGTCTCGGGGCTCCGGTAGCGCCAAGTTTGGCAGTAGTGTCCATTTTCCCAACAAGGTATCAAATGCCGACACCATGTCCACTGTGTCATGCAGTCCGCCTGGAACCAGTGCAAGGGAGCGTTGTCCACCAGCAAGGTAGACCGTGTCGCCCACCACAGCAACCGCAGCACTACCACGCTCAGTGCCGGTTGGGAACGGCTCGAGATCGTTCCAGGTGTCCGTCTCCGGATCCCAAACCCAAGCGTTAGGTACGCCTTTCCAGATTCCATCGATATCAGCCAGGCCGCCCAGCAGGTAGATCTTGCCATCAATGACGGCCGCGTTCGGGTGGTTCAGCGGGATGGGTAAATCCGCAATTTGTTGCCATTGGTTGGTTGGAACATGGTAGATGGAGGCCAGAGCAGAGCTGCTCACTTGCGTGCCGTTGGTCACGATGCCACCCAGGACGGCGAGCGAGGTTGAATTAATTCCAACTACAGTGTTTTCCTGGCGCGGCAAGATTGGCGTCGACGGGAGCTCTTCCCATGCCCCCTGAACCCTTGGGACGGCAACTCCATTGCTGACGTGGAATAACGAGCTGTAACCGAGCCAAAAGGCACTGACAGTCACGCGCATTGTAGCTGCTGTATGTCCTAAATCCAGTCGAAGTTTGACCTATATTGTGCGAGGTATATCTCCGGGCCAGGTTTGGCGAATATGAAAGTGATGCGCCGGCCTAGTAGGCGATAGAGTATCAAGCCAAACGTCGACATTGTTGTTGACGACGGGTCGGCGGTCTTTTATCGCCACTCAATGAACCCTGCTCCAGGTATCTTAGCCAAGCCAACCATGCCCCAGTCATTTCTCATATTGGAAGGTGCCCGTTCCTAGATGCAAGCAATACGACTATTGGACACGGTCGGACTGCATGATTTGCCAGTACTGAACCCCATTAAGAGAATTCATCCAACTTATCGCGCGCTAGATGCTGATTGCCGTCGAATTGCTGGATAGTATCAGTTTTGAGTTAATCCAGTTCATGTGTTGAGTCGGTATTTTTCCTAATTAGTCCACCTAGTCCCCTCGGACTTTAGATAAGGCGTTGGACTGATTATTTTTGGTCTAGGGATGTGATGATGAATAATGTCCGGATGACGCGGGTTTTTTTTCTGACTGAATGATGAGTGGTAATTAAGTATATACGGACCCAACGCCAGAGGCCAAAGTAAATCCAAATACAAAAAGCATTAAACCCTTCATCTGCGCCGCTAATCGTCAAAGGAGAATGTGGAAACCATATGAACCCAATCCGAAATTTTCGGGGGGAGAGTAAATAGTAAGGCCTCGGCAGAGACGACCGGAAAAAACAAGTTGGGAGATCTGAGCTTCCGCCATACGAGAGCTGAGAGGTGTGAGTATGTGAGTATGTTGATTTGGCCTGTTCGGCCATGTCTGCTATAAAAACAGTGGCAGAACACATGAGGAGGGGGGTATCTTTTGATGATGTCTTCAGTTGCAGTTGGTGAGGTAGTCAGTCAAATCAGAGATGGAGTTGAAAGATGTTTCATTCTCCAGATTTGCGGATCAAAGAATCCGATGGTTTGACACGCTGGGCCCATTCGCTATAGAAGGTCGATTGTTAGTAAAACAAGTATCGTCATTGTGTGGGTGGTCAAGCCCAGGGTAATATCCGGGAGCACTTACGTCCAGCTGCCGTCATAAACCTTGCGCTTCGCTGGGTCACCAAATTGGGCTACTTCGAGCGCCGTGTCGATGATGCAAGCCGTCACTCCAGTGCCACATGTCGAGACTATTGGCTTGGAAGGGTCGACTCCCTTGCTTTCAAAGACCTTCCTAAGCTGATCTGCCGGCAGGAATGCCTTGGTCTTGGGGTCAAGGAGCATATCGATGGGTAGGTTTATGGCGCCCGGCATGTGGCCCGATGACAATCCCGGCCTTGGCTCGGCAGCGGTGCCATCGAAGCGGCCTGCCGACCTCGCATCAAGGATTTGAACACCCTCGGCACCCTCCTTATTGTGATCAATCGCAACATCGCGAACCTCCTCGAAGTCAGCTACCTTGTCGGCGGAGATCTCTGGGATCGGGTACGTGCAGCACTCGACGTTATACAGGTTTCCACTCTCGATGGGTAGCCCCTCGTCGCACCACGTGCGGAAATTGTTAAGAATGTGGACCTTTGGGTGACCGAAAACCCGGAGGGTCCATGCCACTCGAGGGGCTGAGAAGATCCCAAGCTCCTTGGTATCATAAACAACGACAGTGTCTTCTTTGCGCACCCCGAGCTCGCTCATGGCAGAGGCGAACTTCTTGGGTTCGGGGAGCATGTGCGGATAAGGGCTGTGGCGGTCGATGACCTTGTCTAGGTCAAAGAAGCGCGACTTGGGAATCCGTGACTTCCGGTAGGACTCGATGCCAGTCCGGCCTTCCGGGTCGTTTGGGAGGAACCATGCTGCGTTGAGGCAGATGACTCTCGGATGTGTGCTAATAGGCGATGGCGGACTCTTTTGCATAGCCTCGTGGACCTCCTTGGGAGTGACGAGATACGAGGAGAAAGTGCGGCGGGGCATTGTGGTTGTGAAGGTTCGGCTAGCTGTCGTTGGGCAAAAGACGGGCGTAGACCGAACTTTGGCGGCCGCGCGTGGAGCCCAAGATGTGGTTGGCATTGTGAAGGTGAACAGAGTAGCGGGAGACATTAGATGGGCGAGAAGTGAGTCCTCGACAAACAAATTAAATCAATTGAGCTTGAGCTGCAGGTCAAGCTGCAAGTGAAGACCGCAGCTTGGCTCGGGTCGACACGAGTGCTCTCTAGAGAGTTGAGATTGGTTGTTGTGGTGTAGCGAGGAATAATGTTATCAAAACGATGTCATTGAAGGGCAGAGGTGCAGAAGCGCCAAAGATAAGACGATTCGATTCGATTTTTGCCCGGTGCGGAGAAGCTGCACCCGACCGACTGACTGCTGAAGAAAAAAAAAAAAACAGTGACTGGACGGAAGGCGACGCTCGGGGCACACTTTGATAACGTGGTGCGGGTCGTTGGCCAAGGATGTATGTAGCTGGCTTTGCTAGGCAGCTTTGATTGTCACAAATGAGCAGCTCCAGAAGCAATAAATTTAGGTAAACACGCTGAGGAGTTGGCCAGATCGGGGCAAGACAAGGAGGGGGAAAATATAACTGTCTAGACTTTTTAACCACCTGCGCGGATTTGCAATTATCTAACAAAGATAAAATGTGAAGGATTGGAACAGGTGACTGATATTTGGTCTGAAGTTTTTCGGGATTTCAAAGGGTAATTCGGACGGACTGGCTCTAGAAGCACGCAATGATTGATCACTGACGGGAATGCGGGGAACGATCGCACAAGACGTGCCGCTATTGCGGCACTGTTTGGAGGTGAGGAGAAGCTGGTATGCACCTGCCGAATGTGCCCAGTGACCTGACTGATGTCTGGCCAATAGTGAGTGGAGGACAGTAACAACCTGTGTGGCCCAAGCTTCACATTGTTCCATTGTCAACACACCAAATCCATGTGCCCATTTGTGAGTGCATAAACATTTGAACAGGCAAATGAAAGCATACAACAACATTACAATAAGATTAGACCAACAAAAAGAGAACATATCCACACTCACGCCAAAACAAAAGGCGCGTTCCTGAAACGACACGTTACTGACCACCAGCAAAAAAAAACCAAAAAAAAAAACCTTAAACACCCCGCCTGTGTTCCTGGAAGAAGCCATGAAAGTCAAAATCAAGGAGTGGAATGCGGTCGCTACATGGAGATGGGATATTCCAGAAGACGACGTCTGCGGTATTTGCCAGGTTCACTTTGACGGCACCTGTCCGACGTGCAAATATCCCGGTGATGATTGTAGCCTCTGTGAGTCACTCTACCTTTCCGTCTAGTTCAAAGGGTTCTGCATGGCTTTTTACTCTTTACTACAAAAGCTAACACAGACTTCAACTTCTCTCACAAGTGTCTGGCAAATGCGGCCATAATTTTCACATGGTATTTATTTATTGTATTCTCAATGACTGACTGCCTCAACCCCTCTTGTCTAACATATGTTCAAAGCACTGCATCCTCGAATGGATCAAGCAAGATTCCGCCAAGGGACAATGCCCAATGTGTCGACAAAGTAAGTGTGCCACCCATATGTGGCTTTATGCATATGAATATGACTTGACCTTACAAAAAAAGAAGAGACAATGAATGCTAATCACTGACTTCTACTATCTACCGGTAGAGTTTGAATGGAACGAACAGCCCGGACAGCACCCTCCAGGTTCTCGGTCTTCAATAGCCCCGCCAACACATCAATAACAGTTGGAAGAGACCAACAATCAGATCGGGTACAGGGAGTCGTGGTTTTCTATGATTGCCCACTGGTTCAGGACAAACAATATGGAATGACACCACGTACTAATCCATTTGTACTATTATCTTTACTTTCTCGGGCAGACGTCCTTTATGATACCCCAACCAAACCTGACTTGACTACCTAAGGTCTGTCAGTTAGTCAGTCACTGCACAAAGCAATGTTTGTTTGTTCTGCACGCAGCTTTCTCCGCCCCGCGCCCTAGAGTCAAACTGGAATAGACTGGCCGGGTGGGCTTACAGGGATATTGCGGGTCCAAGAATCCATTAAACCTCAACAGCACGGGCGGAATGACGATCTCTTCTCCGATTTCCAGTCACTCTTTTGAAAAAAAAAAAAAAAAAAACCACCTTATTACATTTCTTCGTCAGAACATCGATGTCTTGCCTTTGACCCGGCCGGAATCATGGTGACATTTCTATCAGCCGCAGTGCAAAACTTTGATAAGCAGCAGCAGAGAGTGACTTATTAGATAATACAGTTTTTTTTTTTTTTTTTATCTGCCTTATTCGCTCCTTTTTTCTTCTCTTCTTGTCACACGAACAACATGCACCAACCTGTCGGAGCTTCTCTTGCTCAAGCCTCCCCACTCAACCCTTGCCATAGCCATCGACGCCGCACCAAAGTTTCCAAGTCACTTCCTTGTCACGTACCTTCTTGCCGACCATCATGACGGAGCCCTCGCGTCGCTTCTCGTCAGAAGCCGCATCCAACACCAAAAGTCCTGTCGGATCTCTGCGTCAGAGCACGCCTCCACTCCGGTCGCCGCATCATCCCGACAGGCGTCGCCTTTCATCCAACTCGCAAGACCAACCTGCATCGACTCGGGATCAGGGTTCCAACAGCACTCACCAGAGACAGTCACGGTCGGGAGGGCTGCAAGAGCCATCGCAGGAATCCCTCCTCCTGCAGCAGCAACAACAGGCACACCAACACCAACTGACACCGCCAGCGCCGCCCGTCTTCACCCCGGTCTTTGCACTCGTGGACGACGCCACCGGCAGGCTTACAACACACCACCCTCGCGTCCACTACATCTTCTCCGACGATGACCCAGAGGAACTGACCGCGGCCCTCGACGACGCCGCTGCGGACCATCCCCACCAACCCACATCCTCCGGGGGCGCTGTGGCGTCAGCTCCGGGGTCGTCTCGGGACCGCGCCATCGTCGTCGACCTGGTACCAAACCCCGACGGCAGGCCTGGTTCCTTCTCCGTGGCGAGCGCCGTCTCCCTCAGTCCTGAATGGGCCGTGACGAGCGTGCAGGTCTCGAGAGTGGGCGGCAAGGACGCCGACCTAGCCGTCGGAGGAGTCGGCGGCAAGGGCAAGGGCAGGGATGTCACCGAGGCTGGCGATGACAAGGATGACGACGGCAGCGGAGACGGCGGCGACAATGGGCTGATGTTGAGGATTGAAGGGGTTGGGGTCGACCCGGCCGCCGCGGCGGAAAGCACTCTGACGCTGTCCGGGTCCAGCAGCGGCGGGTCGCGTCACAGCGAACGCAGACGGCAGAAACAACAGCAGGGGCCCGGCCCCAACGGGGAGGAAGAGTTCGCGGCGCTGGCTGACCAGTTCGACCGTCGCATGAGCACGCTGCGACGCGTGGTCGACGCCAGCATACCTGGGCTGCCTTCAGAGGACCAGCGGGCAGCGCATGCTGCCGTCGGTGATGAGACTGCCTCCCCCGGGGCGGCCGCTGCTGAGGCTGTGTCCTCTGATCAAAAGGCCACACCCTGACAGGATTGGGCATTTAAACTAACAAACTCGTTTAACGAACGTGCGGGGAACCAGACGGCCCGTACGGGTAGATTTCTCTTGTCATGCGTGGCAAAAGAAATTGTCCCGGAAGAAGAGATGGGAACGCCACGGTGACTATGGGATGGAGCCGTGCCGTTGCTGCGGTAGATCCCGCCGCATGGCTTGCATTGAACACAGCCTTCTTGTGTGTGACGCGCATCGCTTCAGCATTTTGCCCCCCGAGACGAACAGCTCCACGAGGACTGTGGCGCATTCCGGGCATTAAGATGGCAAAGTTTTCGATAGATGAACATTTGTGATCATGACCCCCATGGCTTAGAGACTCGTGTCGGAGCTGCGGAGGAAACCGGGCCTCATCAGCCAGATGTGCACGGGGACAGAGTACAACCCAAATGAGAGAGCTTGGGCAGACCATGCCGAAGCCTATGAGATGTAGCGATCCGGGCCATCAATAGAATATACTGATGAAATTTGTCACTGGCAAGTGATCTGAGAGCAATTTGAAGGACATGTACGATGCAGAAACCCAGCCCTACCGGACACTGAAATGCTCAACGTTGCCTTGCCCACCAAAACCAGGACATGCAAACAATGACAAAAGGATATCAAGTCTTGATTAAACGCCTATAATGCTTCCAAGAAACAAGGACTCCAGATATACAGAGGGGCCAAGAAGCAAAAAAACAAAAAGAAAAGGAACATCAGACTACGATCCTGCGACATCAAGCCGCAAGGCGTTTTCCCTCTTGTGGTGAGCTTGAATATGACAAAAAGAACAAGTAGAAATCAGATATCCCCGCCCACGAAAAACACCAAATAAAATGCAGTCGCCAGAAAGGAGAAAAAAAAGAAAGAAATTGACAAGACTGCGTTTTCTCCCCGCCCCAAAAATTTACTCGGTCTTTGTGGCCCGGACCACAAGCGTGGCGCTGTCAATGTCGTATGCTTTCCCCCCTGACAGCGCGAGCCTCTTGCTCTTGGGTGATTCTTCGGATGCTCGACTGCTGCTCTTGAATTTGCCGCCCTCGCTGTGCATGCTGGACATTCCCTGGCCAAGCGGGCCGGTGGGGTCTGGGCTGGGGCCGGCATCCTCGGTGACCACGTAGCGCTTCTGGACGGACGACTTGCCGGCAAAGTGGGCCAGCGGCGATGATTCCTCCTCGGTTTTAGAGTCAAGTTGGTCTTCTGTAAGCACGATCTTGGACTGGGCGTATATGTTGAATATCGGTCGATCGCCATCAAATTCAACGTGCTCTGATTCGGGGAGGCCATTCCCTAGACTTCGTTTCGGGTTGGCATTGGCGGTGGGAACGGGAGTGGCTGCGGGTGCTGCTGCGTTATTGTTGTTGTTGTTGTTGTTACCCCGAGGCGGATTGATGATCAAAAAGTAGATTGCAACAATGGCCGCGATGACAACCACAATAGTGACTAAAGACAAGTCAGTTAGAATACCTCGAAAAATACACACGCTAGAAAAATATCTTGAGAGGGTTGGGTTAAAGACTGTGACTTACTGCAAATACCCAGGCATATCCACTTCTTCTTCCTCGTTTTCTTGGCCGTCTCGACGGCGACCACAATCTCCTCGTTACCCTTGTCCAGGTTCTCAACGATCTCCTCGCCCTTCTGCTCAATCTGGGCAACCTGCACGTCCTGCTGAACGATGAGAGTGTCCATGTCCTGGAACAGCTGCGCGAGCTCGATCATCTGCTGCTCAATCTTCTTCATCTGCTCGTGGCGGTCCTGGACGGCGTTGAGAACGGCGCGGGCCTGACCCCTGCGGTCGCTCTGCATCAGGGCCTGCTGGAAGATCTGCCCACCGCCGTTGGCCGCGTCCTCGACGGCGTCGCGGACCTCGCGCTCGTCAGCATCAGGCCGGACGTAACGGTACTGCCGCTCCAGCTGGTCCCGGGATTTTTGTCGGAAACCCGACTCGATCTGCTGGTACTGGTTGATGGCGGCCTTGAGGCGGCGGTCGACGCGGTTGACCTGCGCCGTGTTGCGGGCCTGCGAGGCCTCGGGGCTCGACTTAACCTTGCGCACCCGGTCCGTCAGCGCGCGGTACATGGCCATGGTCTCGGACGAGAGTGAGTCGAGCTGCCGTTGTGTCTGGGAGCCTGCGGCGTCGGCCTCGTTAAGGGACCTGTCCTGGAGCATGCGCAGCTGGTTGAGGTTGCCCTCGATCTGGCCGACTCCGTCGTCGATGGACCGACACTCGTTAAGGATAAAGTTGGGATCGCTGTTGCTGGAAGCGCCCTGGCCGCTGAAGCCAGCTCCGTTTTGGGTCAGAGACGCCATCTCGACGTTTTGGCTTGCTGCAAATTGACAAGTTTGCTGTTAGACAATCTGTGCTTGTTTATTCTTTTGCAGCCCCTTTTTGTTTTCGGAATCCCATAGTTTTCTCCCTCGTGCGGGCCAGGCAAGGTTTTCCGATTCATTGTTCATTCACGTACATGAATAGTCGTCCCGTCCCATAGCCGGTCCCCGGTTACCGCCCGGTCGAGGGCCACCGCCAAACTGCCCTGGAGGAGGTCGTGGTGGCTGCGGTGCTCCGTAGCCACCTGCGTCGCCGTCGCCCCTATCGTCGAAGGGGTTTTGCCTTCCGCCGTATCTGTAGATTGTAAGATTCCTCTGTCAGTTCCAGGGTTCGTTGGCTCGCATCGTCTTGGTTTATTTTTTTGTTTTTGTTTTTTTCGACTCCCAGGTGGTTGGTTCTTCGTCCGCTTTTCGGGGATGGCGAGTCGTGGCCCGCTCGTAGCGCATTGATGAAGGATTGATGTCTGTGAAGGAAAAGGTTTCAACTAACCCGTACTGGCTCATTTTGTTAGTATTAGTCCGGCCGGCGGGTTGATGTCGAGTATATCAAAACAAAAGTGAGTCTGCAGTTTGGTGATAGGCTTTTGGAGAATGAAGGAATTGGGTTTGACGGGCTGAAAGCTTGGAAATAGGGAAGAAGAGTGGTGCCTTGGAAAGACCAGTTTCGAAGCCCAAAGGAGATTTTCGACCTTCCCTGTCGAAAGGGAACGACCCACCCAGGGTCCCCATCGGTGAAACGCATCTGGAGGCTCGACGGGAGACAGGGGCAAAACACTCACGCTCATGGTTGAAGAGTGGCCAGTTAAAGGGGTGTAGCGCCTGCTCATCGAGGAGATACTACAGTATTCTCGCGTGGTTGTGCTGGCCTTGTCGATGTCAAAACAGGTAAACAAGGGAAGCCTTTGCCGTCTAATGTCCGGGATCTGTTGCTCGCGATGGATTCTATGTACTGTATATTATATGGTACGCCTCCCTACGTCAAGGATTATGCTGACTGTAACGGCTATTGTTATCTGATGTAGGTCCTGTGTCTGGTCTGATCTAAAATGGGTTGTTTCCAGTTGGGTTCGTGCAAGAAATGGTCGATCCTGTATACAGGTAGGTCGCCGACAGGATGGTATTACGTCGAATGGAGAAAGGGGGGGAAACGAAGAAAAACAAATAAAAGTGAAAAAAAGAAATGGGAGGTAATCTAAACTAAAGAATGGATGACATTCTTACAAGATGGGAGTAGAAATTGGTTTTTTTTTTTTTTCTTCTTCTCTTGACTGGGCAGGCAGCACGGAGGCGCAGAGCAACACACCACACCCATACGCGCCAGCGGCCTGTCGTGTGTGGGTGGCTTGTCTTGGTCTGCTCGGTCTGGTACGGGTACAGGGAATTGAACTGTTGCATCTTGTTGTGGTTGGTCCCATCGGTGTGGCATGGTCGGGTCGCTTCTCCATCCACAGGCATTCAGGGGTTTCGCCCGTTCGAGACAAGGCCGTGCAAGGGTCTTCTTGGCTGCGTCTCCGTTGCACCGCCCAGTCTGTCCTAGCCAGTGAAAGTGAACAGACTTTTGGCCTAACGCTGCCTTCCCGGACCCGCATGGACCTCCATGCTACAGCCCCACTCAGACTTTTGGGCAGCCATAATGAGAGACACAAAGTAAGAAGAAAATATTACCCGATCAGCGGGGCGGTGATCTCTAACCTGGTGGACAGTCAGGCTAGAGCGCGGATGAAATTTCGGTTTACCAAGAATTCGTGTCGATACGGGCTGCGTTGATTTGGATCTCTCCATTTTTCAATTTCGTGTTCCACTTCGCCTGTAAACATGCACACCTACTGTGTGTAGTAAGCAGGTTAGGTATGCATGTATGCATCATCCGTTGTGAGCTGGAATATCCCAAGCACAACTACAAGAGAGAAAAAAAAAAAAAAAAAAAAAAAAAAGCAGCGCTGATGTCGTTGACGGGCTGCCAGTGAGCGCTGGATCGTGCAAGGATTTTACATTCACTTGGAGGGCGGACGACGGCAAATGGCTTTAAGCCGTTGCGGGACCAGAGCCCGCCTACCTCAGGCGGTTTCAAAACGTGGATCTACAGGCTCAATCGTTGGACAAACTTCAACCGGTCAATCACGCGTGCATGTAATGCTGGTGATTTCCATCAAATTTACCTCGTTAGGTACCCGACCTACATGCAGAAAACCTAGTTAATTACATGATACAAGTAATTAACTAGGTACCTCTATTGCAGTGATTAGCAGCCAAATAGATACGCACATTCCGCAGTCCATCTGCATGCGGCAATTCGATGCCTACGTATACGAATCAAGTAAACAGATCTGACAAGCATTTTATGGAATGGTCGGTCGCTGCCGTCAGCTTTGCATGTGCGCCCCTGGTCTTGTTCTTTTTTTGGCACTTCGATTTTTGAATCGACTTTCGACTTGCGTTCGTCTGTTTGCCCTGTCCAGACGCAGCCGACCCGGGCGCTGACAAGCGTGCAGTTGTGCCACACACTCTCACACACATGTCAGCAGCGCCCCGCGACGAGGCAGAAACAAAAAATTAAAAATAAAAAAAAATAAAAAATAAACCCAGCGCCACGGGAATGGAATGAACCATGATGGAAGGGATCGGCTAGCTTCCAAAGAGGCCAAGGGCTGAGGCCAAAGCAGGCTAGCTAAATCCTACAATTTGCTAATCTGGCATAGCCCATTGAAAAGCCAAAAAAAAAAAAAAAAAAAAAGTCGCCTCGGCAAGCTTGGATACTTAGCAATCTTGCCTAAATAAACGAGCATCAGCTTCGGCATTGCGCGGTCGGGGGATTTGCGTACTGGCTGTACCGGTAGACCCCAAGCGGAGAGCCCGATCGGCTCGACGGCAAAATCGGGCTGAATCGGGTCAAGGAGCTTCAAGGGAAGTTTGACTTAATCGCCGCGAACTATTCATGATCTATGGCCAGGGCTGTCGTGCTCCAGAATTGATCTCCATCTCCTCAAACAAACTTCTGGCAAATGTCATCCCTGATCTACCCACCGTTCTACTAGACTTACTAGTAGTCTGACAGCGGCTTATTCCGATACGTCTCCATGGTCTTGTCTCTGAGGCCCGCGACGCTATTGTTGAAGATGAGGCACAGTTTACAGTATAAGGAAATAAATGGGATTTTGATTGATTTCCCATAAGGAAAAAAAAAAAGTCAGCGAGCGAGCACAATCAGCTTTACCAAATGACTCGACCCTTGCACCCAAGTCGTCGCTTCAAATCACCGCGTAAGCCGCAGCGTAGCTGACGCTGGAATCGCTAACATCTTCAACAAGGCTGCTCCTGTCGTACTTGACAAAGGTGAACACGCCGTCTCCCTTCTTAGAGCCTGACGCGGCAGCATCACCACCGGCCCTCTCCTTCTTCAGCATTTCCAGCGCAGCCATGACAACCCCGATCGGGTGACGTCCGCAGACCGTATTCCCGGTCACCTTGAGGTTGTCGTAGAAGGCGTCGTGGCTCCCCGTCTCGATAGCGTCCATGGCCAGGTGGTCCAACACTCGGATACCCTCGTGTATCGGGACCGGCAGGTTCCGGTCCGCCCTGCCGAGGCTCCTCACCCCCTGGACGGTGCCGTCGCTGGTGTACTTGGTGTAGCCGAAGCGACTACCCCAGTGACAAAAGTCGGAGCTGACGATAAAGGCGTTTTCCGGGTCGCGCAGGTACGGCAGTAGCAGCTCCCCAAAGGCCTTTTCCGCGTCTCGCTTGTTATCTCCTATCAGGATGGGCACCACGGGCGGCCACGAGGCGTCGCCATCGCCGTCGCTGCCGCCACCGAACGTCTGCTTCAGCCGTTTGGCGAGGTACGGCAGGTGCATCTCCAGGCTGTGCTCGTCCTCATCACTGTGGCGCGGTATGTCCTTGAACTTGCCCGTGTCTCGGAGCTGCTTGACCGTGTCGAGGTCCACCCGTAGGTTGCCGAGTGGCGTCTCGTAGGTAGCGTAGGTCGTCAAGGCACAGCCGGAAAGATAGTACGTATGTGAGGGTCCAAGGACAAAGATCCGCTTTGCGGCGCTGACGTCAAAGACCTTGTAGGCCCAGGCGGCGCAGGGCCCGGAGTAGCTGTAGCCGGCATGACTGGTAATGGGATATGGTGGAATCGTTAATGATAAGTAGGCTTGAAGACTTGACGGAACTAGAGCGAGGAATATTCAAGGCTGCCTAATCATGCTAGAGGAGCTTTACAGTGATACGAGGTGACAAGTAGGTTGATAGGTGAGACGGGACAATCCAGAGAGTTGGACAATGACGTCAGGGCGACCAAGTGCATGAGGATCGTCAACTTGTTAAAATATCTAGGAAACTTACGGTGCAATAATCACTCTCGCACCTTTGATAGGTACGTCGTTGTCGTGGATCTTGTCGGGTACCTCAGAGAGCCATTCATCGAGTTGGGTGTTGAGCTTGGATGAGCTGTGCGTGTACCAACTGCCGGCATGGGTTGCTCTCCGAATCCCAGACATGATCCGATTTACTTGTTCCGTGAATTCTGATCTAATTCCTCGTGGGCGATTACGATATCAAGTTGAATTACCGGTTTTCTTTTTCTTTTTCTTTTTTCAAACGATTCGTGTCCAATTTTGCCTGAGTATGTTATGAAAGAGAGATGCATTCAATAGGTGTCGGCGAGCAAGATAGGCGAGCTGAATCCAGTCTAAGTTAACTTGGAACTGCCCCTCTCTGGTGCCCCACTAACGCCATTCTGAGTGAGCATCGCGCATATTCTCGCGCCAACTTGGAGATTCATAGAAGATGAGCGAAACCGAGCATTGGGCCCTTGCTTTTTTTTTCTTTTTTTTTTCTCTCTTAATTTCATCTTTGACTTGACTTCTAATCCCATCCAAAACTTCTTTGGATCCAACGCATCTCACACACAAAACTTCAACTAAAAGCCGTCATCAATTCCCCTCGTCTTCTCTACCTCCCTCCTCTCCTTGTTCACATCGGCCCACCATCCCATCGTCTCCTCCTCACTCTTGGTATTCCCTTCTGCGTCCAGCTGCTCCCACGGGTTTGGGGTCAGGATGTAGTGCACATTCTTGACCTTGTCGTCGCGCCAGATGGCATCGTGCACCCCGGGCCACCGCAGCGTCTTGAGTGCGTTGTAAACGTAGGGCAGCGCCACCCAGCGGTCCCGGTACAGCTCAGAGAGCAGCGACTGGTCCGCAAAGTCGAGCGACGCCGCATTGTTCTCCATGTGGTCCACGATCTGCTGGAACAGGATCCGCGACGGGTTCACCACCTGCAGGCCCCCGTTGAGGATCGGCAGCGGCACCTTGGCCGGGTCCGCCCCTTCAACCTGCGCCTTGTCCGGTTCTCCATGCTGGGTCGTGAAGGCGCAGTTCTCGGGAACCCAGTCCTTGGGGTAGTGCGCACGCTTAAGCGGGTTGCAGACGCAGGCGTAGCTGGCGGCAAACACCCTCTTGGAGTCGGGGCCGCCCGCAGCCGACACCTCGGGCGCGTCCAGCTCCATCTCCATCAGCTCGTCCATGTTTTGCAGCACCAGCATGTCCGAGTCGAGCTGCACCACTCGCTCGTACTGCTCCAACGAGAAGGGCGTCAGCTTGCTCCAGCAGTCGTAGAAGCGCGGGTCCTCGCTGTAGTCCCGGCTCGACTTGGTTGGGAGCAGGTACTCGATGCGCTGTGCAGCGATGCCCCGCGACGCAAGCGCAGTGCGGCCAGACTCAGGGAAGGTGTCCGTGTACAGCGCCACGAGCGGGTACTTGGACTTGTGCTTCCGTAGCGCGTAGTCCAGCGTCAAGAGTCCCGGCAGGTAGTCCAGATTTGTTATCAGTGTCGTCCAGACTGAGGGACCGTTGTGATTTCATCATGTCAGTCATGCCGGTGCTTTTTTTTTTTTTTTTTTTTTTCTCGTAAATATGAGTGCTATGTTGTAGTTTTCATACCTCTGCTGGAGTCCACCGCCCGCTTGCCGTCCGCCATGTTGATGATGATTTGTGTGGTGAGAGAAGTTTATGACAATACAAAACCACTCGACCCGTTCAAATAATTCCGAACACTTGTTGCTACTGGTAGGTTATGAGCGAACCGCAGGGGGAAGAAATAACCAAGCGGACAGAAATATGCCCAAGAAGGTAAGCAGCCGGCTAGAGAGGGTATACGAAAAAAAGAAGAAAAAAAAAATTGGACGAAGCGGGATTTTCAAGTGATAAGTCAGTCAGTAAAGTAAACCTTGGGTAAGGTTCTTCCCAGGCACAATCCGAAAGAACCTCTGACGCTACGGGATGACAACATGGTGGGGTTAACGATCAATCAATCTACTACTGACTCTGCTTCTCCAACTGGCGCGCTAATACCTGACCGAGCCGTAAGCTAATTAATGTAGTTAGTTTGTTTATCTTCTTTTCAGTTCTAGAATACCTCCCTACCTACCCTCCACCCGCGTTGTAACCGTTCAAGTCTTGGACGCGGGTTTGTCTTGTTTTCGATAGTCTGCCGTACCTGAATGAGGCGGAATTCACAATCTACCCTTTAGCTTACACTGCGGGTAATGCCACTGCCTCACTGCATTCAGCCGATCTCGTGAATAATAATCATGTTTTTCAAAACGTTGTCTCATGTAATTCCATAACTTTCGTGATCAAGCCAAACAATCTATCCTTTGCATACATCCTAACAATCATGCCACTCATTACCATGCATCAAAATCCAAAACTTCTGTAGTGATGCGCTCCAACAAACAGCAAAGCTTCAAAACAAAAACTCGTAAATCGTGTCAAATCTCTCCCTTTCATCATGACGTAAACAGTCTCTTGAACACCGCTCGGAAACCTCCCTTCTTCTCCTTCTTGTTGTCCCTGACGTTGTCAGAATCTTCCTCGGCATCCGCGATATCCTCCTTATCGCGCTCCGCGCGCCCTGCCGTGGTTGCCCGCCTCTGGAGCTGCTCCCTCTTCTCGAAGCGAGTCCGGCGGTGGAGCGCCTCTTCGCGCGGCTGATCCAGGTCGTCCTTGGTCTTGTCGACCGAGCGAACTGTGGGGCTCTCCCGGGACGATGGCTCGTAGCTTGCCCGCATAGGACGCACGGCATCCCGAGACGCCCGCCTCGACCGCGCAAAGTCTTGGGAGGACCTCCCCGAGCCAGACTCCTCCGCGGCGCGCCTGGCATCCTCGGCGACCTTTTCGCGGGCTTTTTGTAGTTTGCGCAAGGTATTGGCATCTTCGGTCACGCGGCTGGATCGGTGCCGTGACCTGGTGGTGTGTGAACGCTCCGGAAGAGGTTCTTCCGGAGGCGGGGGGACAATCGAACGGTCTCGATCTCTCATGCTGCTGCTGCGAGCGGGGGCAGGCGGGATTTCACCCGTGCCGTAGGAATAGTCGATACCGTCAGCAGGCTTGGAGTGACGACTCCTGCTTGAGCCGAAGAGGCCAGTCTTTGACGGTGGAGGTGGCGGCATCTCTTCCCGTGCTGCAGATCTGTGGCTGTGTCGCCTCGACCTCGCCCTGTCGCTGGTGCTCACGGGCGGGGAGGTTGGGGCCGGCGTAGGTGAGCCGTGGCCTCGTTCCTTTTCACGTAGCGCACGAGCGGCATGACGCTCAGCACGCCGCCTGTCGTGTTCTTGTTGCTCCTCGGGGGAGCGGGCAGCGTGACGCTCAGCGCGACGCCTCTCATGTTCTTGCTGCTCTTCGGGAGTTCGGTGTTTTCGAGAATGTGACTCCTCCGAATATCCACTATCCTGGCGCTTCGGTTTGTGTGAGGGCGAAGACATGGAACCCGAAGCATCGCGATGGTGGTCAGGGCGGCTTCTGCGATGGTGCCTCTTTTCGTCGCCATTCTCGTCTCTTGGGGTGCGTTCTTCCCTAAGAGTCCGGTCTTCCCTAGGAGTGCGACTTGACCGGGAAGAGTGATGGCTCGAACGGTGGTGATGGCCACTACGCGGTGTCCGAGGAGATTCGGGGTCCGCCACCGATCGTTTATCGTCTGCAAAGAGGTCAGCAACGGAATCGCGAAGCGCCTGGTCCACGTCACGGTCCCTGCTCCTCTTCACTGGATATTCCGCCGCCGTTGGCCTCTCTGGACTCAGAGAGAAAGGGTTTGTTCCCACGTCACGCCACCCGTACCCCTGAACAGGGCTTCCGGTGGGCGACAAGCGCGGGGATCCCTTGGGGCTCAGAACATCGCAAGTGGCATAGAGGATGACGGCAGTGGCAACAATCTCCTCAGCGTTCTGGATGGAGAGCTTACGCTGTCTTCTCAGGCTCCTCGCCTTGCTCATCTGTCGAGCAGGTTCGTCTTTCAGATCTGGGAGCACCACTCCAGGCGTCGGTGCCCTGATTGGATCCCTCGAGCCGGATGCAGTGAGTTCGAATGGAGTTCTGGGCCGTGTGATATCGGTCTGCGTGCCTGAACTAACAAGCTTGACGGTCGGCCTCTTCGGTTTCTCTGTATCGACGCTGCGCTGCGATTCGTACTTCTCGCCCTTGTCCTTGGACAACATTGCGCGTGCGGCCATTAGTCCAGCTGCTCCAACAGCTGCAGTAGCACCGGCTGCCACTGCTGCTTCCTTCATGTTGAATTTTTCGCCCTCATCCACAGACTCGTCTTCCATAATTTCCTGGGGAGCCTCCACTTCGGGAGCGTCTCCGGGGCTAGTTTCGTGAGCAAGGGCAGGAACAGGCGCACTGGCAACCTCGGGAGTTGGTTCTGGCTCAGATTCACTTGGCAAGCTTTCGCCAGCGGTCTGATCCGCTTGCGACTCGGCCTCTGTGGCTGCTTGCACCTCGACAGCTTCGGCGGCTTCTGCCGATTCCTTAATATCGGCCTCTGGTTCACTCTTTTGGGCCGGGGCGGGGGCTTCGGCCTGAGTCTCCTTGTCATCATTGCTGTGCTCCACGGGCACTGTCTCCTCTGGTGCTACCGGCTGAGTCAGGTCATCTACGACGGCTTCAGGCGCATCTTTCTCTGTATTGTCTTCGTGAACCATATCGCTTTCAGTTGCTGTGGCTGGCTCAACGAGTGTCTCATCGATAGGGGACTCTTCCAAAGCTTCAGATTCCAAGACCGTTGCCGTTTCGGCTGCGTTTTCAACTGCGGCTTCAGCAGCTGGCTCTTCGATGGCTTTGCTTTCTTCGACCAGCGATCCGTTGGCAAGGGCTTCAGCTGCTGGCTCTTCTTCAACTTCTTTACTTACGGCGCCGCTGTCGTTTACTTCAGCGCTATCGGTAGCAGCCGCAGCAGCAGGCCCCGCGGTATCAGAAGGTTCCTCGGGGGTGTCGTCAGCAGCCTTTTCCTCGGTCGCAGTAGCAACCTTGACGCTTGATTCCGCGTCGGCTTCCGCAGGGCTATCACCATCAGTAGGTGAAACGTCTTCTTTGACCACCGGCTCGGGGGCTTCTTGGACTGCAACGGCTTCATCAGCGGCATCCTCAACATCCTCCGAGGTGGGAGCTGGTTCGGGTGCCTCTGAGCTCTCTTCTTGGCCCTCGGGGGATTTTTGGACTGCAGCGGCTCCATCATCAGCAGCAGCCTTAACTTCTTCTGAAGTAGTAGCTGGTTCAGGTGCTGCTGGGCCCTCTTCCTGGCTCTCAGAAGTTTGGGTGGCCGCAGGCGCATCCACGATCTCAGGCTCAATGGCAACCTTTTCGGCATTGTTGTCCGAATTTTCACCTGGAGTTGCAGTGGCATCCTGAGGAGCAGATTCGTCCGCTGCGGTTACATCTTCGACTACTGGTGGTTCTTCGTCAGCCGGATTCTCGATAACAGGCTCAGTGATAGCATCATCCGCGGCTGGACCGGGCTCTATGACAGGTTCACTCCCCGCCACGCCCTTGTCCGCATCGACAGTCTCTGCTGCAGAGGCATCTGACACTGCGATTGTGTCAAGGTCGACGGGCGCAGTCGCTGGCTCCTCTTTGCTCACGTCTGCGGCATTCTCCTCAGGAGCAATCTGCTGATCATCAGAGGCGCCCTGAGGGTCGTCTGCCGGAGGTGTCTCAGAATGATCAGCAATCTCTGCGACGACCGCACTGCCATTGGACTCCACGTCTTTTAAACGTGATTCCTCGGTCTCCTCGACAGTTGGCACCTTGTCGCTGGCAGATGCCTGATCCACAGCGGTCTCGTTCGGTTGCGAACTAGTAGCATCTACAGTTGAAGCCAGATCCTCAGCTGGGACAGGCGCTTCTGCTGGAGTATCAGAGGGCTCCTCTGCTGGAACAGCAGCCGGCTCGACTTGCGGTTCCACCGAGCCCGTATCAGCATCAGTGGCCGCTTGTTCGTTGACAGCTGTAGTCTCCTGAGAAACTTCAGCCAAATCGACCGGCTCTGGCGTCTGTTCAGCCGCATCGACAACCGGAAGCTGCTCGGTGACCTCGACGAGCTCTGCAGGTTTGGTTTGCTCGCTAGCGTCACCAGTCGCCATGACAGATGTAGTTGCCTCAGCATCCGAGTCCTTGGGTGTATCTGCTTCTACGGGATTCTCAGCTGGCTCAACTGTGTCAGATTTCGGCTCCGGGTCAGCGCTAGCAACTTCGGCTGCATCAGCCTCTGGCTCTGCAGGCTTATCAGACGTCTCTGCAGTGGTATCCTCTTGGTTTTCGAGAGCAACCTTGTCTGCAGCTTCAGTTGGCGAATCCTGTTCAGGTTCTTCTGCAGGAGGAACGTCGCCTTCCGGGGCCTTATTCGGGCTAGCTGCTTCATCGGGATCAGTGCTGCCGGCCTCTGGCTCCGCAGGCTTATCAGACGTCTCTGCAGTGTTGTTTTCTTCGTCTTCGGAAACAGGCTTGTCCGCAGTTTCAGTTGGCGAATCCTGTTCAGGCTTTTCTGCACGAGGAATGTCGCCTTCAGAGACATTATTCGGGCTGGCTGCTTCATCGTGATCACTGCTGCCGGTCTCGGGGGTAACGACTGGCTCGGTCGGCGATGCTTCCACAGGCGCTGGTGGCTCCTCAACTGCTTCTGCTGCAGGCTCTTCACTCGAGATCTCTACGGCCGCTAATTCATCATCTGGCTGAGGAGATGCTTCAGGCACGTTGACTGGCTCCAGAATTTCAACCGCAGAGCTATCTTTTGACACAGACTCGACATCCAGGTCTTCAGCAGGTGCCTTATCAACCACCTTATCCTGGGCTTCTCCCAAAGTCTCAGATTCATCGATTGAGGCATCAGCTGCTGGTGCGACATCAACTTGTGCGGTCGGCTGCTCCACCGTTGGGGAGTCAGAGGCGAGCTCAGGCTCTATTGCTGTCAATGGCTCCCCCACAGGCTTGTCGTCTGCCTCGGCCGCTTTGTCTTGGGTAATATCGCTGCTTTCAGGGGCAGGTGGCTGGTCTTCTTTGGGCTCCACAGGCTGGGGCTCTTCAGATACGGCAACCTCTTCCACGTTCGCGGGCTCCGATGGAGGAACCTCGGCTTCAATCTCAGGAGGAACATGAACAGAAGCAGGTTCAACCTCTGGAACAGGCTGCTGTGAGCTTCCGTCCTGCTCGAGCCCTGATTCTTTGACAGTAGCTTCCTCCTGAGGCGGCGCCATACCAGCGGCTTCAACAGCTGCCTGCTCATCGCCGGCAGGGGCCTCGGCGGCTTTATCGATAGTTTCCTCAGCTTCCATGCCGCTTCCAAGTTCTTCTGTCGGTACGATCTTTTCTGCGTCCTCAGGCGTTCCGTTCGGCTCAGAAGCGGGAGGCAAATCGGATGGTGGCATGCCTTCCGAGGGCTCGACGGCATCTTTCTTAGGTTCGGGTGCGTCTGCTGACACAACTTCCGAAGTTTGCATAACATCACTCTCCACATCTGCTGGTTTGATTGACGCCTCCGGCTCGCAAGGATCGGCCTCCGAGTCTTTGGGGGCAGGATCCTCCGCCTGGGTTACTGCGGTCGGCGGCTCATTCTCGGCTGAAACGGGAGACCCACTCTCGTCAGGAGCAGCCAACTGCGTCGGTTCTTCGCCAGTCGCTACGGCGACTGCGTCGTTTACGGCAGCACTTTCCTGGGGCTCGACTATATCAACAGATTCAGACGGAACCTCTGCCACCGGTGGCGCGTTATCCTCTGCGAGAGCCGCCGGTTCCTCTAGGTTCACTGCGCCGCTGTCATCAGCGACTTGCGGATCTTCTGGCTCATCGGCATCGAGGGCACTTGCGGCAAGGACTGCTGCAGGTGCAATAACCGCTGCAGCTGCGACTGCTTTGCTTGCCTTGCTCTTTTTGTCCTTCTTGTCTTTGCTCTTGGATTCCTTCTTGGACGGCGTCGACAAATCTTCTTCGGGCTCTTCCGCCTTCGGAGTTGGAGGGTCTTCGACGGGCGTAGGTTCAGTAGCCTTGCCTTTCTTCTTCTTTTTCTTATCCTTTTTGGAGGATGGTGCCAAATTCTCTTCGGGTTCTTGGACCTCTGGCGCTGCTGGAGGGCTGACTTCGTCGCCGACTTCAGCTTCAACGTCGGCCGTATCCTTGTCCTTCTTCGAAGATGCAGGCAATTGCTCTTCTTGCGCGACTGGAGGCGGTACTTCTGGAACAGGCTCGGAATCAGATGCACCCTTGCCCTTCTTTTTCTTCTTCTCTTTCTTGGAAAGCACTACCGGTTCCGGTTGTGGTTCCTCGACTGCTGCCACAACTCCGACAGGGGTTGCATCTACGCCCTCTTCTTCCATTTTCTTGTCCTTCGACGGTGTCGCCGCCTCATCCGCCACGCTGGCGTCTGGTTCCACGGGAGCTTTAACCTCATCAGGATGAGCCACATCAACCAGAGCCTTGCTCTTCTTCTTCTTTTTCTTGTCCTTTTTGGATGAAGAAGATAACTCGTCTATGTCAGGCTTTACTGGTGCTGCTAGAGTCTCTGGCTCTGCAGAAGCAGCATCCAAAGCAGATGTATCCACGTTTTCAGCTTCAACGGGTTCCACCTTCAATTGATTTGCCTCGATGGGCGCTGCTTCGACGGGAGCCGTTTCGACGGGAGCCGTTTCAACCGGTGTTATATCCACTGCAGCTGTTGCCGCTGACGCCGCCTCAGCGTCGTTTGGATCTGCTGGTGCTGCCTCGGCTGGTGCTACTGCCTCAACGGGAGGGACATTGACGGGAGCTATCTCGGCCAGCGCCTCTGTTCCGGCGGGTACTGCTGCTTCGGCTGGTGTTGCTGCCTCCGCGGGAGCTGCATCGTCATGAGCTGCCTGAACGGTTGCTGCCTCAGCTTCTGCTGCCCCTGTTGCCTCAACGGCTACCGCATCTGCCGGAGCTGTCTCGACCAGTGCTGCCTCAACAGGGGCTGGCGCCACGGGCGAGGAAGTATCCCCGTCTGTTACCTCTGTGGCAGCAGCAATCTTTTCCTTCTTCTTTTTCTTTTTCTTCTCCTTTTTGGAAGAAGCGGACTGCTGAGGCTCCGGTTCTTGCTTCAACTCAAGCTCTGGTTCTTGCTTCGGCTCAGATTCCGGTTCCTGCTTCAGATCAGGTTCCGGTTCCTGCTTCAGCTCAGGCTCCGGTTCTTGCTTCAGCTCAGGCTCCGGTTCTTGCTTCAGCTCAGGCTCCGGTTCTTGCTTCAGCTCAGGTTCCGGTTCTTGCTTCAGCTCAGGCTCCGGTTCTTGCTTCAGCTCAAGCTCTGGTTCTTGCTTCAGCTCAGATTCCGGTTCCTGCTTCAGATCAGGTTCCGGTTCTTGCTTCGGTTCAGACTCTGGTATTTTCTCTGGCTCTGGCACAGGCGGCGGAGATGAAATAACGGACTCCTGAGGAGTCGCTGTGCCTGACTTGCCCTTCTTCTTCTTCTTTTTATCCTTCTTTGAAGACGGCGACGACTCTGCCTCGGGTTCCTTCTCTGGCACAGGCGTTGCAGGCTGCGGCTCTGCTGGTGGAGCAGCGTCGACGACCTGGCCCTTTGGCGCTTCTTCTGTGACCGCGGGAGCTTCCTCTGTAGGGTTAAGGGTGCTCTCGTCCTTGTCATCAGAAGGTGCCATCTCATCGGCTACAGCCTTGGTCTCTTCCGTGGGAGATGATGCTGTCGCTGCTGCCTCTTCAGAAACTGGAGGGATGGCCTCTGTAACTAGCGCAGGCGTAGACTCTTCGGTAACCGGAGCAGCAATCTCATGGGAAGCAGCGGCTTGGTCTTGGGTGTCTGAAACATCGATCTCTTGAGCGTTCGTGGCGGGCTGTTGCTCATCGATCGAAGACGCGGGCCCATCGACCTTTTCAGGGCCATCCTTTTCTGAAACAGCAGGAGCGTCTTCTTTGATCGCCTCATCAGCTGCAGTATCTGCTTTCGAGGTTGCTTGTTCGTTAGTGGCCAGAGAAGCTTCCTCTGCATTTGCAGGTGGTGGGACGTCTTCGGCAGCCGTGGGGGCTTCGTCCTTGGTAGTTGAATCGGCCGCTATTTCAGCATTGAAAGGTTCTGGTGCTTGGACGGTATTCGGGACAGCTTCATCAGCATTGGTTGGCGAAACTAAGTCTTCAGTCACTGCAGGATCTGCAGCCTTGGCTGTGGGAACAACTTCATCCGAGGCCTTTTCCGTTGTCGATTCCTCGGTAATGGAAGCAGCTTCCTCTGTAGATTTTTCAGGTGCCGCTTCCTCGGCAGCGGGAGGTAGACCATCCTCACTAGACGGGTTTGCTGCAGCTGGGGCACTTTCTTCCACGGCCGGATCGGCCGCCTTGTCGGTAACTGGGACATCAGCAGCGTCGGCAGTTACTTCAGCACTCTTCTCGTCAGATACTGCGGCAGGCTCTTCTGACTTTGGAAGAGTTTCCGCATCAGCAGCCGGCGATGTTGCCTCTTCAGCGACAACAGCATCTTTATCAGTAGCTGGCGCAGTGTCTGCTTCTACAGTTTGCAAAGGTGTCGGCTCGGCAGCAGGCGCTGCTGGTTCTTCAGTGGCCGTGGCATCTTTCTCAGCCTCTGGCACAGCAATTGCATCCTCTGCAGTCTCCGAGGGCTTGGGTTCGCTAGCTGGTGGGGCAGCCTCCTCAGTAGTAGGCTCATCGGATTTCTGATCAACAGCGACCTCAGCATCCGCTAGTGGCTGTTCTGGAGCGGGGTCCGCATCTACTGGTTTCTCGTCGGTGCTAGGCGCAGTCGCTTCCTCGGCGGGTTGAGCGGCCGGTTCCTCGACTGCGCTAGGAGCCGATTCTGCATCGAGAGCTGCTGGAGCCGCATCTTCTACGGGGGCAGAAGGCGGTGGCGGCGGCGGAGTGTCGTCCGTTGCACCCTTTTTGCTCTTCTTCTTTTTGTCCTTTTTAGAGGTCTTGACCTCCTCGACCAGGACAGGAGGAGGTGTTGGTGCCGGCGGCTCTTCAGATGACTTCTTTTTGCTCTTCTTCTTATCCTTTTTGGACTTTTTCGCCTCCTCAAAGACAATCTCATCGGCCGCAGGTGAAGTGACCTCGGTAGTTGCTGAGGGCTCATCGGCAGGCGCAGGTGGTTCCTCGCCAGGTGCTGGGGGCCCATCAGTCGTGGCTTCCTCACCCTCCTCCTTGGCCTTTGGTTCTTCTGCCGGTGGCTCTGGCTCTGGCTCTGGCTCTGGCTCTGGCTCTGGCTCTGGCTCTGGCTCTGGCTCAGGAGCACCTTTTTTGCCTTTCTTTTTCTTTGACTTTGGAGTCTCTAAAGCAGGCTCTTCCGCCGGGGCAGGCTCTGAATCGGTCTTCTTTCCTTTGGACTTTTTCTTTGATTTGGACTCATCCCATTCGTCCTCGCCAGCCTCCAAGGCTGCTTGTTCCTTTGGTTTCTCGGGTGGCGGATCAGGGTCAGACTTCTTGCTCTTGCTCTTCTTTCCCTTCTTGTCGTCCTCGTCTTCGGAAAGCTCAACGCCCTTTTTGCTTTTAGATTTCTTTTTTGACTTTGAGCTTTCCAAAGTCTCGCCGTCATCGGCTGGAGGAGCAGGCGTCTCCTCAACGGCGATCTTCTTTTTTGACTTCTTCTTCTTGCCCGTGGTTGCCGGTTCATCTTCCGGTACAACCTCTGGCTCCTCGGCCTTGGATGGTTCCGGCACTACCTCAGCATCGGCTTTCTTTGCTGCCTTCTTCGCTGCTTTTTTGGCGGCCTTTCTCTGGGTCGCCGTCATGGGCGTTTCCCATTCTTCGTCCTCCGCCGGTATACCCCCATCTAGAGTCCAGGTTCAGCTGACTGATCTTGATAAAGATTGGCTGTATATTTACTCACCTTGTCCGTCTCCGTTCTGGTCTATCGGCTTTTGATCCTCCTCTGCATCTGAGGGCTGGAAGTACTCAACCTTTGAGTAGTCTGCGTACTGCGGCTCGCCATATGAGCTTACGGCAACCTCATTACCCCATGGATTTGTCCGCGTCGGACAGTAGGAAACATCTTCGAAGCTCATTCTTTGGGGACCTTGTGAAGGCTTGCGGCTTCTGCACGCCAGTAGGTGGCGAGAGAGCCTGGCCAGACGGTCTTATCAACAGGACTGCCTCCACCTGGACGCAGGAACAGCCCTCTCGAGTGTAAACAACAACCAAAAGACGTCGCCAGATGTGGGGCGTGCGTTTGGTGGGTTTTACGAAGTTTCTCGTGGTGAAAAGGGTTTATCCCAGCAGTCACTTTTGATGGTGAGAGTTTTGTCCTGTGAGACTAATCGAATTTGAGAGTTGAAGAGCCCGGGAGATAGATAGCCCAAGCTTGGTATACAAATGTCGATCGCTAGTGCGGGCCTCTGGCAAGAAAAGCAGCGAGAATCGGGTTAAACAAACGGAAAAGGGGTATCACGCGTACACAATAATGGGAATTACCAGGGGAATGCTTGAAGATCGAAGGAGGAAAAGAAACCAGGAAGCAATTGTTTGTTTGTTCGAGGCTTCATAGGGTTTCCTTTGAAGACGAACGGAGCGATCAAAACGGCGGAGAAAAAACATTGGGCTTCGAGAAGGGCAGGGGGGTACCATGAAATTTGGCACGCCCCCGGCAACCTATAATATAGCCCCTTTGCCGATATTATGGAGCAACGAAGGAAAGGAAAAAAAAAAAATATTAAGCACAAAAGAAGAAAAGCTGATGGCTGGTTGGCACCTGCAAACCCCACGGGCGGGAATTGCCTCTCTTCCACTTGACAGATCGAGGCGAGCAACAACAGGTGGTCAGAACCGGGCGGCATGGGGCGCCATTGGACCAAAATAATTAACAAGCTCCAGCGCCCTGGCGCCACGTCGAGATGAGGGGTCGAGATGGATGGTAGTAAAGGTGAAAAAATAAATAAAAAATAAAAAAAAATAATAAAAATAATAATAAAAAAGAGGGAGAGAGAGCATTAGGCTTCGGGTGTTTCCCGTACCTATTACTGGTACAAGGTTGATGAGGCGTGGGGTGGTTCGCTTAGAGACTTTAGTAGCTTGAACACCTACTACCTGCCTTACAGTACATACAGTAAGTATGTTGTGGTCTTGTAAGACGCCGCCCGTCAACGTCACACTACTTTACTGCCAAAATGTAGTTGCAACTTGCAAGTTCCGTGGTTAATTGGGCACACAATTGACTTCTGCAGCGCCCAAAGGGTTAGCGCGCAGCCCAAAAGCACGGGATCGACTGTGATACGTTTCGTCACACCCAAAAAAAAAAAAAAAAACCGCCGTGAGGCCCTGGTAAGCCTGGCTTCTCTGGCTTGTCTGGTTCTAAGATGATTAGAAAGGAAAGCCACGTTTCTTGCATAATTTATTGCAAAGTGTTGTCAGCAACGGACCTATGGTTTTCTTCTGGATTGGTCAACGGACTTGAGGCCTATGGGGTTGTGTTTGGCACCTTGCATTCGCTTCCTTTTCGATGATGCTGATCGCGGCCGATACTCACGGTGGGTAAGGAAGCTGCCAAGCCGCTCCCCAAGACGCAAGGCACACAATACTGGCAGATTGTAATTACCATACGGGAAGTACCTAGGAAAGCATGTACCTGGTACGGATAAGTACTGCCAGATTGGATAGAACAGTAGGTAAGGGCATACAATACATGTTTCTAGGAGTTCCCATGCTGTTCGATCCCGTAAGTGATATCTTACTGGCCGAGTTATTTAGCTCTCAGGCGGGTGCCCACCGGAACCTGGGTACCGGCGGCTGGGATCCGACAGGATGAGTAATGAGTTAGTACCTTTTGCCTTGTAATTGTATGCAGGAGTACACATGCGGTTGAGTGGATAAATGGCCGATCAAAACGGGGCCTGAAAAGAGCTTGCATGCAAAAAGTGCGAGTTGCTCCAGTGAACAAGTGGGTGTGCTACGTGGCAGACAACGGGGGGAGGGGGGGGGATTGCGGACGGTTTGGACGGACGGTTGTCAGTTTCGAAGGCCCAGCCAGACCCGACCTCGTCCGAACCCCGGTCTGCAAGTGTGCCCAAAATCCCAGGCAGTTCAGTGCGGTGTGCAGCCGCCAGTGTGGGGATGAGGGGCAGTTTTTGCTTTGTAAGAAGAAACAGAAGCACCTTTTCTTTTTCAGACGACAGACAGTTTATTCTTTGAGGCTGCACAGAAGTTTCTGGCATCAAAGCTTCAGATGTCGACTACATCATAAATGTGCCTGGGCTTTGCTGGGATAACCGGGCTATATTGGGTACCGAATTGCAACTGATTGGGATGTATTGGGTATCTTATATCGCAATCTTAAAGCAATATCGGGCTCTCTCTGGGTTTTGTCATGCCTTGGTTTTCTTCATTCATCGGCGATGCCGAGAGCAATAATTGGATTGTTTGTGTTGGATACAAACAGAATTAGATATCTAATCTCAAAGCATGAACGGTTGCTATGCACTGGCTGTCATCTAATTTCTCTCATCTTTAAAAGGAGGCCAAAGGCTCATGTACGTGGTCGCGCATGGAAGCAGGGACTGCCGCCACACGCAAACTCTACGACCATGCCCAACGTTACAAGATATATAGATGCACTTTTTGTACAAATCAAGGTTCTTCTTCACTGCTTCTCGGTACTTCTTTGTACTGTACTATAGTAGCCTCGTCAACTGCTTAATTCGCCACCTGGGTCACCAATGGGCGGTGTGCTACCGCTTTGCGTTCAGTAAAGATACTTGGTTTATCCCAGCCTCGCCATCTCTAGCACCCACTTTGCCTCTCCATTCCACGATCCATTTTGACCAGAATCCACAAGTTGAGTCACATCGAGGTGCCCTAGACCAACCAACACGAGTAAGTCCTAGCCCGCACAAACACACAACCAAACAGAGACATGGCATGCAAGACGTCACAGTCATAAATTCTGTCAACCGAAAGCTTTCCAACAACAAGCAAGCATCTAAGCAATCGGATATGGTGTAGTGGCTAACATACGACGCTCTCATTCCGAGTCAACCGTCGTGCCCGGGGTTCGATTCCCCGTATCCGAGGCCTTTGATGCCCGGCTAGCTCAATCGGTAGAGCGTGAGACTCTTACTGGATTCTTCGGAATCTGCCATCTCAAGGCTGTGGGTTCGACCCCCACGTCGGGCTCAATTCCCGGCTTCAATGCCCATCTTTTTGCAAATTTTTTGTGATTTTGTAGCTTTTTGTTTTTGTTTCATCTGGTGATGCTGTTTTTTTGGTGTTGTGGTGTTGTGCTATGAGAATGGCAGCGCCCATGGGTAGATCCACCTATGTATTGGCCGACCTACCCAATAGCAACAGCCTGCTTAACATGGGATAAAGGCCTCGTCCACGCTTCCACACATTTACCCAATAGATATTCTTTATACCGTCCTATTGGTCTTCCATTTCGTTTTTATGCATCCAACACAGGCTTTGTGCGTCCATAGTTTGGAAAATACAATCTATGGCCAGTCTCGGTCAAGCCGGAGGTTACTTTACCCGGCAATGCTGTGGTAATTGCAAAGAAGATGGAGAAAGAATAACTGCGCCTAGCAGGTTATATATATGCAATAAAATAAAGCAGTCACAAAACTAGTACCTTTGACAGAATAAGTAACTCCTTCTATTTACCCGGAACGTCTGTCGCGGCTGGCTTGGAGACTATGTTGCTCTATCGACAAATCAAATTACACGAATATGTCCAAAACGACCATATACTTTGACCTTGGGGCAACTCCAAAAAAAAAAAAAAAAAAAAAAAAAAAAAAAAAAAAAAAAAACATCGAAGATAGTTGCGAGCAGAAAATTGTGGATAGTAAGGTTACCCAAAGATGCATTTGTCCATACTTCATCGAAACCTGGAAACCTGATTATCCCCAGCATATGTTAATGCAACTGGACTTGTAGGTCATGTAGAAAAGTTAACCGATAAAATATAAATAATATCCGCTGGAGTGCTCGTGAGTTGGGCATAGTGTTACGTCAAGCTGAAGCGTGAGGGTGACTGGTCTGATGGCGATTGTACAAGTGACCCAGAGCATCATAAGATGATCGAGAAGAACAAGACTTGAAACGGAGCGGGCGAAAATGGCTAAGCCATACCCGCTTTTCACACATTGGGATAAAAAGATTGCTTATAGGACCTGCCCAGTCCCGGGCTTTCCAGGCCTTGTGGCGTGAACGAAGAGGCCCTTCTGAAGGTACTGTTTGCATGCGCCAACACTCTCTCAAACGATGAATGGAAAGTATACAGTTTCTAGCAATAAGATCCAGCAATTTGAGACTGTGATGCAGGGACATACAGATGGACGCACTGATTGTTATAATGTTCTGAGTGGCAATGGCGATAATGGGAACTTCGGCGATCGCCATAGCAAATTCTGATATCTGTGCGTCTTTTTGAAGTGTGATTGCGAGCTCATATTAGAGGTTGGATGCGCTGGTCTAAGCATTCAGCCAAAACTCATAAACAATGGCAGAAAGATTCATGTTTGCCAGTTACTTAGATATAATATTGTCTCGTGCTATTTTATCTGCTATTGATTGTCGCAGATACAGGTCTTGGAGGTCAGACAGGAAGGTCAGCTTTACATGCTACATGCTCATAACTGAAGCGTGTTGCCGCAGTATTGCAGACTATGAAGATATCTATCTTGTTCTCGACGGACTTTTTGACATCCGGAATTCGCCGAAGAATGCATGTGTCATGGATATATTTAATGTGCTATTTCTCGAGTCAACTGCCCTAGCTGAGCAACTTGCATCTGATCCAAGATGATAGGATATGGGTGAGGAAGAATTTGCTTGCTTCTGTAGGGGTCGGAGAACCTGTACACTTAAGGCCGATGGCCTCCGACTCCAGAAAGCTTCTTAGAAAACGAGCTGTTGAGCTGGAACCGAAAAGAGAAAGGGTAAATATAGGACTGGAGAAGCAGCTGTGTCTTGGAGTTAGTTTACATCATTACTAAGGGTATGTGGATACATTTCGATGCGGAGCTGCTGTCTTCCAACAGTTGGCTCATGGTAGTCGTAGAAGTCCTCGTTCACACATGCCAAGCTCACCAGGTCTATAAGAGACAGCTGGACTAGTACCATGCGGTGAGATTTAGTTATTGTATCCTGGCTATTCACGAGACTTTGGGGACGTGGGATCAGGGGGAACTCGAGAACATGAACCGACGGGTTGGAGGGGGGCAAAAGAGAACTGTCAAGGATATGACGATGTTGCAGCCAAGAGAAGAAGATACTGTGGAATTCAATATCCTATGGTGGATATTGTGCTAAGTCAAAAATTCAAACCGGTGGAAGATTGGGCAAGGACAGGCCAAGTCGGATGCAGAATACACCGCAGACAATCATCTCTGCATAGATCCTACATGTTTGCCCATTTTTCTTGAAGTTGAAAGTAGGTGAGGGTAAGTAGATATCTAGATATCCAAGGTCAAACAATCATTAGACTTGTGACGAGAGTAACAGTGCTGTCAGTGGCTGATACACGATTCGGCCTTTGCACGCATGCATCCCCGATATATCAGTCCATACATGCCAAAGGGTCACTAGCCTCAAGGTCGCAGGCGCCGCGAGCATGTGCAGCATGGGCGGCTTCACCAGCTGGTTCCGAACTAGGTCCCTGTTCTTCGCTTTGCCAGAGCATTTACTGTCCCGGGGCTGTGAGAGCATATACATGTTGTGTCTACGTCTACATAACAGCGGAACGACGAGAAGATACAACAAACGCAGACATAATGCCGAGGCACAATGTTGCTCACCCAGCTTAAGTCTAGGGTTTTCACTGGAGTGGTGTTTGCCAGCGCATTTGGAAGCTGGGAGTATTAATTTTGCTGTGCATATAAAACTCTGAGCCCTACATTGGTTAATATCACGAAGGCCACTGGTAGACCAGCCACTAGCTCAACATCATGGAGAATACGGCAATAGCTCAGCACGGTGGGGGCATGAGTCTACTTCGGAAATATAGTGATATAAACAACGAAGTAGCGGAGGCCCTGCCGGGGGTGTGCCGTTGAAGGATCTATGGGTCCTCTTGATCTTGAGAAGTATTACATACGACCAATTCGACTTATTGTAGGCCAGCTTGGATGAGCCTGCATATATCGAACAAACGCATAGCGAAGCACTGGGCTCTGGAATCGTATCATAGGCCAACCGATGAAATCGCAACTATGAGAAATGAGGAGGGAGATCAGCTCTATTCAAAACGGTTTGGGCGATTTCGACGACACTTCAACATCGACGTCTCTGAAAAGATGTATATGGTCAAAAGAATCATAAAGCCCGCCCTGATGAGGATGGTGCAAGTTAGGGGTACACGTGACCTCGTGGCTTAAGGGATCGGCCAGGGGCTAAATTACCCGTCCACCTGTTCACTCGAGAAAGGCGGGCGTGATGTCAAATCCAAGGACTAGCCGCCTTCCCGGACTCTGTCATGCACCAAAGCCCAGATCATTCCATGCAACGCATATCCATCACCGATTTATAATGCAAAATCCTTGATATTACTGTCTAGTCGCAAAACTCCATGGCGCCGATCCAAGACTCCCTCAAGTGTGAACAGGACAAAAACTTCCAATAGGTAAATGTACGGTGTCCGGTAAGGATGCCGGACGAATGGGTAGGTGTGGTTGTGGCGAATGAAATCGAAGCAGATGAAGCGATTGCGCGATAAACTGAGATACCCAGATGAAGTGACATTGACTGTCTGCCTCTGCAGTTTGCTGAACCGAGGCTTGAGAGCTAGAACCCCCGGGAGATTGACGACATCGCATCTCACATGGCCATCTCTGCCTGCAGCTTCCTGAGCTCCGCCTCCTCGTCGTCTTCCTCGACGGCCGTTGCCTTTCCCTTGACTGGTAATCACATTGTCAGTACTGGTGATCATGATGCAAAAATATCTCCCGCAAAAGCTCTCCCGGACTCACTTTCTGTATTCACAGCTGCTGGTAAGCGGTGGATAGCGTCCGATACCGGCCCGGTCTTGAGCATATTCTCGTCCAGTTGCTCTTGTTGCATCGCTTCCAGCTCGTCCTCCAGGTCGGCATCGTCGATCGCCTCGTTGCCAAGTTGGTTGTTTGTGATGGCGTTGACAATCTCCTCGCTCAGAGCATTTTGCTCCCGTAACTTGTCCCTGTGTGGAAGAAATCGTGATTGGTTAGCCAAGGGCCAGTGGCATCGGTGACACCAGAGTAACAACTCAAGGAATGCCAGAACGTACATGGTCTCGTCCACCTTCTCCACAGTGAGCTTCCCGTGTATATCCTCCATGGCCTTGCCTGCCTTCTTCATGGCCTCGAGTGTCTCCATGTTGATGTTTGCAGACTCGATGGCGTTTATCTGCTGCTCAAGCGTGCCGATCTGTGAGAGCGTCTGGTCGAGACTGTGCTCATGTGTCTTCTTCCTCTTCAACGCGGCCTTGGCGGCTGTCGGTTCACGAGTATGTTAATCAGTAAGAGCCAAGCACAGCCTAAATATCCGCGCTAGGTTGGGGCGGCTGCTGTTCACTCACCATTCTTGTTTGTTGAAATGTTCTTCCTTGCGATCGCATCCTGTTCGGAAATCTGATTTTGCAGGTGCTTTTCACGCTTCTGAAGCATGTCGAGTTGTGACCGTAGCCCCAAGATGGCATTCTTGGGCGTGTCCTTTCGCCGTTGCGCGGCGTTTCCACCAAACCATCCCCATACGCCTGACATGATTAATTTCTTCTGTGTAAATAAGAACCAACGTGGTTGTACAGAGTCCAACTCGTCCCGTCCTGATATAAGTCTTGTATGAGCCCCCCAGTTCCGTAGGCCAAGGTCGTCTGTCGTCTGGATCGCTTCGGACGTGGACGCGGCCGTAGGTTTGCTTCACGGCTGACCTGTCTCGCCCCGCGCGGAACTTGATAAGCCAGGGTTATATGGCGGGGTATGAGCTGAGGCAAGACTCTCGTTACGTAGTTCGTCGATTTAAAGGTTGAAAAGGGGATGGAGCCAGCGATAAATTCAAGTGGTAGTGTAATAGGTGCGAGCCGCAACGCGGTGCTCGGGAATGTTTCGTCGCCAGAGTTTGAAGTACTGGTTGGGTGGGAATGACGGCGATGTCATCTGGTAGGTCCGACGCCAGCTGCCTGGGCACGGGACGGGGGTATGATGCAAGTAGATTCGAGAAATGAGCCACAGCAACGTTCAGCCGGACATATTCCGATATTAGTCATCAACGGTCAAGACCCCGATCGAGCAGAGTAGTCTCGACACGTGACGGACTCGGGCGGTGCCTTGACTTTGTTTGAATCGATTGCCAATTCTGGAGGATTCGAGCTGAAGTTTACCCAAACTTACTTTGCAAGGTACCAATCTAATTTACCTGCACATACATAGTATCCTCGAGGTTCCAGTCAGGCAACTGGTTGTTAGCATATCTAAATCGCCCAGCCGGCCACAGCACAGGTCATCCTCATCATGTCGAATGGCCCTCCTCCATCGAGACTAGTCTCGATTTCGACGCTTCCTTCATGTGAGATCGGAGACAAAGTGAGGTTTCTGGGCTGGTGAGCTGTCAAGACATTTTGACTGCTTTCAAGGGCAGATTTGAGAACAAAACGATCCACGACTGACTGGAAGACTGACCAAACGCTGCCCATTGTCAGCGTCACCTCCTATGCGACCAGTAATGCGACCCTGACGCTCGAAAATACATTTCAGCTGAGAGACCGTGATTCCGGTCTCCGCCAATCGCGGGTTCAGGCACTCGTCGACGTAAATCTTGTTCTTCAAGCCTTAAACCAAGAGCAGACACGGCCTGGTGAATGGGTCAACGTTCTTGGCTACGTTACCAAGTCGGGTTCCTCTGGCGACAAAAGAACTGGCAGCCATCGTGTCAAAGTGCAAGCCCTCTTACTTTGGTCCGCTGGGTCACTGAGTCTACAGGACTACGAGAAAACACTATCGTCTCACATTAAAGGATTACCAGCCGGCCCGGACTCTCCGAAAGAGTTCTGAGAACGTACGCCCGGCGGCATGGCTGTACGGAGTACGTGACACACGCCCTGTGCCGTTGCCGCGCGTGTCCTACCTTGCATGGCTGCAGTATTCAGTCTACGATTTTAATTGGCTAAAATAAAAACAAAAAAGGAAAAGAAAAGGCAGTTGAACAGAGTACGCCATCGCACTAGACTTCTATGCTGGCATGCTACGGTTGTTGTCTTTGACTGGCTCGGAGCAAGCACCGAATTCTCTCTTTTTTTTTTTTTTTTTTTTTTTTTTTTTTTTTTTTTTTTTCCTTTCGTGATACCCTTACAATCTGCTCTGGAGTAATACAGCAGATTGCCATCTGTAATGGTAAATTGAGGATTGAAAGATGGTGTTGTTGTTGTTAATTTTTCCAAAGTCTTGTGTACCATCCTCCTCTTCTGACGTCGAACGACCAATCAATCGGTCGCAGTCACTGGGGTCACTGGGACTAATGACAATTTCCGGCAGCATCAAGCATAATGGTGCACAGTTCGGAATCCCAGAGCAGGCAGCCCCCAAAAAGCACTGACTGCGCATACCGGCATTCCGGTAACTGCCATGTCATCGTGCTTGACGGAGCAGAAGGGCGAGATAGGTGGTCATCCAGACCTAGTCTCGCTCGGCATTGGCTCTCGTTCAAAATAGTAAGTCTCATTTGGCGGTCAACCTTCCAAGTTGTTCCGGCTTGCAGCTGGCTGACAGTTTGAGCACAGCAAGTGTGCGGGAACTTCCGACCGCCATCTTGGGCAATCTCCTTATCAGAGACATTATTCAGGTTCAGCCTGGTGTTTAATTTTGTGCTATCCACCAGAAAGCTTCTATAGAGCTACTCAGGCAACCAAAGCAGCGAAACGGAACAATACATTTGCCTAGTCCTCCATCCACAAACCAACGACCTCTGCTGGCTGTTGCCGGCGCAGTCAGATTCGATTCTTGGCTAACAAGGCCTGAAACTCGGCGGCGCAGTGACAACGCAATCGCACTGCTGCAGGCTCATACACACCAGCCGTTGCCATACATGAATAACATAAAAATATGCAGCGTCCATTGGACCCCCAAAAACGCTAGATGACAGTATAGGTCTCGACATGGGCAAATGTCACGCAACAGCGACAGCAAACGCCCGTAACGCAGCGTAGAGTATCATTTACAACATGGGATCTCCGGCCCACTGCATCGGCGATGCGCCATCTCAGCAATCTTGGCGCTCTCTTTGGCAGCGCCAAGCTTTATTGGGTGCTTCGACCTGCACACATTCTTGGGTTCTTCCACCGAACTCTCGGTTGTTTTCATTGGTCAGCCTGGGCGTCTGCTACGGCCGCCTCTCTCATCATCCCTCCTGTGCCGCCTGTGAGGGTTTCGTGTGCCAGACCCGCCACGATTGATCTCCACGGGCTTGTGCCACGGACGCTTGAGAGTCTTTTGCTCGGCGTCGGCACTGCTGCTGCCGGATGACTGTCGGGCTTCGGCCTGTCTTCTATACATTTCGCGAGACTTGTTGCATATGTCGTCGATTTGTTCCTACCGCCCAAGTCAGGAATCGATTTCGAATGCGTATCTGCTTAGTTCAGTTTTTGGACAGATGGCTCACATCAGAGAGGCATGGCCCTGGAGTGGTAATCAGGAAGCCATCCTCGCCCTGTGATGTTATCGTGGTCAGTGGTATATCTACACCTTTCCTTGGCCACAGGCATCTTACCTCGTTCTGATAAGTGCGCACGCTGGCCTCAGGTCCGAGATAGTAACGTATTTCGGCAACAATCACCTTTCTGTGGATGTCTATGTTGGGGATCCAATATGTCTTTTTCGCTGCTTCAAAGGAAGACATGACTGCGAATAGGTATTGCAGTTAATGGCTTAGATGGCGCTGCCGGGGGAAACACGGGGCACAAAAACACAACCCTCCTTCCTCTTCGCCATGGGGGTTGGCGCGGTATTTATATTTGCCCGTTCACGGTAATAACGGCTGATCCTCAAAGTGCACACGAACTCAAGACAATGCGACTCTGTGATAGGGCGTACTTGTGATTGTTTTATGCAGCTCCTGGCCAATGCTTGTTCAACTTTTTTTTTTTTTTTTCATTTTTGAGCTTGTTTCTCTCCGTTCATCTCGTTCAAGATCTCCGTCAGCTACAAGCTTAGTCCCTTCATTTCACAGCCTGCTGCCTTGGTGAAGTATCAGTGACCGGAAGAATACCGCGTTCGACAGGGTTATTTCTTCTCCCCTTTGCCAATTTGGCATCGAAACCGTGAGTAGAAACCTACGTGCAGCCGATTTCGTAAGCGGCGCGCGGCGTGGTTAAGACTTGATTGGTTTGTAATTGGCCGCCTCACTTTGCTTTTTCTAGCAGTTTTTCCCAACCTGGGCGACTTACACCACCCTCTTTTTCTCTCTCTCTCTCGTCTTCGTCACGTACCTTCCCGTGATGCACCCCTCAATCACTGCAAATGCATGTGCTCTTTTTGGAATAATTCATCTAAGAAACGAGACCAGTTTACCATTACCAACAGCAAACCAGGCACATTTATTGACGGATTTCCATGCAAGCAAAATAGAATGACCAATCCCAGCTGTACATAAAGCTGTTGCCGGCTAGGATACATTCCGGCAGGCAAAAAGCCCAGGATCCGTTTGAATGGAACCTCTCTGGAATGTTTCGATTGCCGGCCGGGTTCTAGATAAAATGGTAAGCAACCCTCCACTACCCGCGTGTGTTGGTTCACCGGTATCTGTTTATCTCGTCTTCGCATCACGAGCGCCATAGTTTTCGGGCGCGTCCAAAGTCCGCCCTGCTGTCGATCTTTGTTTCATTCGAGGCGAGGAGAGATCTAGAAATATCGCCACTTCCAAGTGTTGTTGGTCATGGTTTACCGTGAGGGGGAGACTGCTCAGGATTGTCGTTTCGGCAGTAAAAAGCAGCCCGATTCTGCAAGTGAGGTTGCCTTAACCTCGCAGCTACGGAGTATATTTTAGCGGTTTTGACAGCTTGTCAACTAACTACCATGTAGAAAGCACAACTGCCGGCTCAAGCTGTTCATGGGGATTCGGGCGACGAAATCGCGACTTCGACCTATGTGCCTTTGCGTACTTCTTGCCATTATATGTGGTGCTCTAGTTTGCCCGCAGGCGAGCAGTGAAATGTGAGCTAAGGCTGGCAGGCAGTAACCTAAAACAATACTTGACGATCTGTCAAAAATATATCTATCGCCTGGCATTGTCAAAAGCCGAATGCTGATGGCACTTGGGTTGCTGGCCAAGACTACTGCGTAAGCAGCTCTGCTAAGTTACGGACTATACGCCGCACTCCATACATGGGATAGGGATTTGCGACTCCAGAGCCACATCCGACTACTTACGGAAAGTCAGACACTTTTTTTCACTGTACACAAAGAATATACAAAGCAAGGCAAGGATCTACAAAAGACCTTGCCAACAAAACCGGGAATACCCTGAAATCTGACCAGGCTCTCCCCGATCTTATGCCTCGCCCAAATCGCCCTACCACCTCAAGAGTGGTTTCCCCACCCAAAGTCCAATATGTGATTAAAGAAAGCTGCCCAAAGAAGAAGCACATGCCCCAAACCTTACTCAACCTTGATATTTCTTTTGCCCCTCGAAGCATAGGATCACCTCCAATTGCAGAAGAAGAAGAAAAAAAAAACCCAAAAAGTACAAAACGACCCTCCATGTCATGAATATGCCCGCGCATTGCCGCCCAACGACACACCGCTCGCCAAGACGGCGAAACCACCCCAGACCGCTTTGCCTGGCCCGCGTGCCACGAACCC